>NW_028230448.1:927166-1079333 GCF_043228905.1 Azolla caroliniana | reverse complement strand
CGGTTTGACCTTGTCCAAACGAAACTGGTTAAGCCTTTAACGGTTTGGGAGTTTTTGAAATTGAACCGAATTGGCCAAACCAATTAAGTTCGGCTTGAGCCTTACCAAACCAAGCTCAAACCAATCAAAGAAGCTCAGCCTAAATCGAGCCAAACTGAATCGCCAACCCATTTATAAACTGTTTTAATTGCTTGATTCAAGCTTAAGCCGAGTCATTGCATAGTCCCACTCGAGCCTACTTTAGTTGTTTCCTCGCCTCTCTTTTATAATAATAAAAAAAGAGCCAATACTTTGAATCTCCATATGGCCCAATTTGGAGGAAGGACATACATGCAATTATGAACTCAAATCTCTTTCGGGTTGTGCTTGGTCCCCATGTGTTTGTTGTCTCCATCTTCTACAAACATGTCTTATGCACACAATTTACTTGAATCATCCAAGTGGCCCAATTAGAGGAAGAAAATTGGGTGTCGAACTTGAATTTATTTTCGGCTTTGTGCTTGGTCCCCTTGTGAATTGTGTCTCTTCAATTGAATGAGAAAATTCATAAAATTTCCATGTAGCCCATTTGGATGGGTGATATGTATGTATTTATTTGAAAGTATATGTGCACATATGATAATGTAAAGATTCATAAAGCTTTAAGAATTCTATGAATGTTTGCAATGCAATGGAGTTATGATATTTTGTCAAAATTTTTACGTTTGGGGCTAGTTATCTACAACATAAAGTCATGACTTTTTATCTTATGTGTGTCTAAGGATTAGAGTAACGTAGGACTCAATCTTTGTTAATAATTAGGACCTCGAAGAATGATAGACCGAGAAAATAGACACTATATTATTGTAATGTCTTGGTTTATTGTATCACAATGCGTACCAAATAAAATAGGGGGTTGCTTTTAGAGGCTCTTTAGGTCGATTCTCATGAATACATGAAGCTCGTTTACATGATTACTGAGGGAATTTCCTGCGTGCAAACCTTAGCCTATGATAATGTAAAGCACGATCACAATATGGGGAAAATTTTCTACTACAAAAAAAGAATAGCACTTGCACCATTGTGTGTGTCTCAAGATTCAACACATTGAGTGCACACATTTGTTTAGGTTGGAATTCTCTCTCCTTGCCGAAATGCTACATTGGGGGTGGATTGTTGTGTACCCTTTCGTTGGCAAAATGAGTAGATGTGGCCAATCAAGAGCTATAAACATTCATATAACATGACTCATACAACCTCTTCCTCTCCTCTCTCGCTTGGGTTTCTTAACAAATAGCTAACTAATGCTTCAATTAGGGCTTAAGCATTGACGTATAATTCATAACATCTAAGAATGCATACCAACAAGTTAAGTACACTTCAATTAATCAATAATCATCACAAACATGTACGAGAATATTAGCGACGGGTTTCAAATGAGCCCTTAATGCTAAACTCAAATATGTAAAATGAGATAGGGAGAGAATAATAAAGAAAAACTCTATAGCATAAACCCTAATGTCAAAGAAGAAACTCTAAAATGGCACAAAAAGACCCCTACAAAAGGCGTTAAACCTTATAATTATCCCTATCATGCCCCCTTCACTTGTCTCTATATTTGGACCAATGCAAATGTCCTCATTGCTAGTAGTGGCATGCTCAAAATTACTTCAAATCCTCCCCTACCCCCTACCCCCTCCCCACCCCCACCCCACACACACAAAAACCTAAATATTGCACAATCCCGTGTGCATGATGGCAAATGTCAATATGCAAACTTCAGGGGAGAGGTTATCAATTACATGCTTAAGGTTCAAAAAAGAATATCATGTGAACTTCTCATGACAACATGGGAAGCAAGTCAAAATATTCAAAAAACACACAAACAAAATGTTGGGTTCCAAATGGATGCTCGATATGAATCGGTGGTTTGGAAAATGGGATGCATCATATTTGATTCATGATGCACCTATAGATTTCACTAACGTGTCACATTTCACAATTTGTATAGCATATGTTGTACCAAGCTACAAAAGCACCCTCTTCTCTTAATGGGGAGACAACATTCATTGATGCATGGTCCCATTCTTTGTCTGCCATCCACATCTTCAATACATCTTAACTTACCTCGCATCCACTTCGATGTGAGATTAGGTTTTGGGACATAATTAAGAGAACTTGTGAACTATGCATTATATTTTTCCCATAACAATTTAAGAGCCAAAGAATCACAATTCGATGCAATATGTGTCACAAGTGTCAATATCAATATTTGAACGTGTAACCTCTAAACAAGAGTCTTACACTCTAACAAATATATTTTCATATTATTATTATTATTCAAGAAATATGGGGCACTAGACATCGTAGATGATCACAAATGGCATGTATGCATGTACGCAAAGTGGTACACATGTATGCCAAATGGCGATCATGCACAATCCTATGTACACTATATAAGTCGAAGATCTGTGTAGTATTTTCTTGGACATCGACATCGTCTTCAAAGCTTGGGTCGTGAAAGTTTGAACCAGAATCCACTCAAAAAAATATTTCCCAAGTATGTAGCCAAATCTTCTTGACATAATGGAAACAAGAGTATATGCGTATTCTATCCGAACTTGACCTCGTAACAACAAAATTTGTCACATTGAAACAAGAGAATCAAAAACTTCTTGGTGACTTGTCGCAAATGAGTGTTGAAAAGGCACAACAACATGAGGAACTCTCGAAACGTGTCCAACAACTTGAAGCTGTTGTGTTATCTCTTCGACAACAAGCTTCAACCTCTCAGAGTTTAGTCAACGAACCCAAATTTAGTTTGCCAACAAAGTTTGAGGGTATAAGGTCTCAATTTCGAGAATTCTTAAATCAAGTACGCCTTATAATTCATATGCACCCCAACCGATATCCAACTGACGCAACTCGAGTTGGGTTAGTTGGAACATTATTGACAGGAACCACACTAGCATGGTTTGCACCATTGCTAAAGAATAATTCCCCAATACTAGATAACTTTGATACCTTTATCAATGAATTCCAAGATACGAAGATTGCACCAACAACAATAAACAAGATACGAAGATTGCACCAAGGAGATCAATCGGCCTCAACTTACATAATAGATTTTCGTCTTCTTGCTTATGATATCCCTTGGGATGAAGCAACGTTGATGGACTTGTTCCAGCATGGTTTGCGTAATGATGTTAAAGGCTTGCTCCTAACATTTCATGATGAACCTAAATCATTGATAGAAGTTATTAATCACGTAGTTCGATGCGACAATCGTTTGTTTGAAAGAGGTTATGAGCACCAACAAATGTTGACACGCCTTAGATCAAAGCAAACATATGTTGCAGCATTAGCCTCACTAGCTTTAGAACCAATGACGTTCCCAATCCTAATTCTTTTAATGGACTTACTCCAATGGAGATTGATGTGGAACGTTGTCGAGGTCCTTTGTCTGAAGCCGAGAAACAATGTCGTCAAGCAAATCGACTTTGCCTATATTGTGGTGGTCCAAGACATATAACAATACAATGTCCACATAAACCAAAAAGACAATTAAATCAAGTAAACACCATAGAGAAATTTGATTCATGTTCTCTAATCAAAGTCAATAAACCAAGAACTCTTGTCAATGCCCTTAGTCCAACAACTTTGATGTTCTACATCAATTGGATGACATGTTAAACGAGTAAGTCTAGCCAAAATTGGAGCCATTTGGTTGGACCAACCAAAGCATATAGAACTTGCTCCTAACTTAGGTTCCATTTCATCGAACTAAGTTAGTGAAGTTTTAACGACACAAGTTCAACTCAACACATCAAGATGCCATCAAGTTCTTGCATCTACGCTCTTGGATTAGGAGCAGACTTATGTTTCATGGATCAGGATATTGTGTTAGAAATATTGAGAATCGATTAGATAGGTATATAGAGTTACAACCACAGAGATAGATATATGAAAACAAAACTTCTATTACATATGAGAGTAGCTCACAATGGTAGTTCACCCATGCGCTCACACCTTAGAGCTTAGATGGGATCTGGACCAACTCACTACAAAATTAGTGGGGACTGATGATCAATACACCACAATGTAAGAGAGTGGATTATATTCTCAGTTTGGTCTGAGTGTAACATTAAATGTGCATGTCAGTTAATAGTAATGGAGATATTCCTTTTCTGTCAACTGACTTGTCATTTAATATGACCCAACTCCCTAGATATAAGCTAGTGCTAGATAGTACTTATCTTGAAGTCAATGGCACATACTTCAAGACTAAGTACATTGTAACTTGCCCACAAAATATTCTAGTTGACTTGATTAGCCAATCCTATTACCTATTTCGCTCTTTCCTAAAACCATTGTGTCCTACGCATCTACGGTTTCCTAGATTAACACCTTATTGACCCATATGGTCGAGTTGCACACTAGTCTCTCCTCATTTGCGGCGCTATCACAAAATGTACACTCAAAGAGCACATATGGGGGTAGATTTACAACTTGGGGCTGATCATTGATTATATCTAACACGCCCCCTCAATGGTCAACCCATTGAGTTCACTTGGAATTGGGCCAACTCCTAGTCGTCGAAGGTGTTGTTGTAGTTGTTCTGCTCCAAGCGCCTTTGTGAAGATATCCGCAACATTTTCTGATGTTAGACCGTACTCAAGCTCCACAATCTCATAATTTATTAGCTCTCGCACATAGTGATACTAAATCTCTATGTGTTTAGTACGTGCATGAAATACGAGGTTCTTGGCAATGGCCATGCAACTATGATTGTCACACCTCAATACCTGTTGGGAGACAGGTCCTTCCGGATGGGAAGGGAGAAGAACAGTGCCGATGAACAAACTCGGCCGAGGCCGATAGGCCTCGGCCGAGACCGTATGAGGAGGACCCGGCTACGGAGAGCCGGATGATACAGACTCGGTGAAGACCGGATGAGGAGTACCCGGCTACGGAGAGCCGGATGATGCAGACCCGGTGAAGACCGGATGAGGAGTACCCGGCTACGGAGAGCCGGATGATGCAGACCCGGTGAAGACCGAATGAGGAGTACCCGGCTACGGAGAACCGGATGAAGAGACATATTCGTAAATATGTCTTCTGATAGTCCATCGAGGCTATATTTGTAAATAGCCGAAAAGTCATATTAGTATAAATATGACTTAGGGCAAACTTTTAGTAGTTGTCATTTTCTTGTTGGTGCAAGCAGCGAGAGCGTGTAACAGTGTACAGGTTGAGAGAGAGAGAGAGAACGAGGTCGTTGCCTCTGTTGTAACCGCCGCTTGTGGCGAAGATTTGTGAGCACGAGGTCGGTGCCTCAGTGAGCTCACTGTTGTATATTCCCAACATAGAGATAGTTTGCAGCCTGTGGGCTGCCGTGGTTTTTCCCTCTTTGGGTTTTCCACGTAAACATTCTGTGTACCCTTTTCTCTCCTTTGTGTCTCGTGTTTCATTTCCCGATTTCTGTGTATCATTCTAAGCTCGGTTGTGGCCGAGCGTTGTGCATAAGGAACGTTCAGTTCCCGTCAAGTGGTATCAGAGCGAAACGACACAGAAAATGGACAAATCGTTTGGCGGCATGTTCAAGCTCACCGGCTCCAATTATTCAGTGTGGAAGTCGAAGATGAGAGACATGCTCGTGGTTAAAGATCTTTGGCTACTGGTTCAGTTTGGGGACAAGAGACTGGACAAGATCGACGCCATAATATGGGAGGTGATGCACATGAAGACAACGGCGTACATACGGTGCTTCATCGACATGAACCTATACAACAACTTCAATGAAGAGAGCAAGGCTCATGAGCTCTGGGAGAAGATCAACATAATGTTTCAGAACAAAAATGCTGTCAATCAGGTGTCGGTATTCCGGAAGCTAGTAAGACTTCGGTACCAAGATGGCTCCAGCATGGCGGAGCACATGAATGCCTTCCAGGGGCTGATCCACCAGGCAACTTCATTGGAAGTACCTCTCGCGGATGAGGTACTAGTGCTGCTCCTGCTCGGTTCCCTCCCGGATAGCTGGGAGACGTTGGTTGTCACATTGGGCAACGCCGGGCCGGAAGGAAAACGGCTATCCCTAGCAAGAGTAAAGTCGAGCTTGCTAGATGAGGAGGCGCGTCGGAAAGATAAAGATACGAGCTCCGACTCCAAGGCGCTCCTTACCAAATCGGAACGCGGAAGACATAGAAACCGTAGTCCCCAGAACCGGGAGAAGTCGGAGACACAATCAAAGTCAAGGGGGAGGCCTACTTGCTTCTATTGCGGCAAGCCGAGACACTTCCATAAGAATTGTCGGCATTTCCGGAAAGATAAGGAGACCGACGGTACCGATTCGAAGCGGACCCCAGACCGGAACGGTAAAGACCGAAGGGGGCCAGATCGGAAGGGAACGACGGCAATCGCGGCAAGTGAAGAAGAGTTTATGCTCATCACCGAGGAGAGTGAGATAAACCTTGCCGACGACGAGATGACCTGGGTGGTAGACTCCGGAGCGTCGTTCCACCTTACCCCGGACCGGAAATGCTTCTCATCCTACTCAGCCGGTGATCACGGCTGTGTCCGGATGGGGAATGAAGGTACATGCCGAATTGTCGGCATAGGAGATGTGTGGTTGTTGACACCAACTGGATGCAAGTTGCTGCTGAAGGATGTACGACACGTTCCGGAGGTTCGACTGAACCTGATATCAGCCGGTCGGCTAGATGATGAGGGCTACACGGGTAGCATCTGGAACGGTGTCATGAAGTTCAACAAAGGGAGCTTGATTGTGGCTCGGGCCCGGAAGGTAAACACATTGTACCTGATGAATGCCCGGTTATGTCCGGAAGAAGTGAACGTGGCATCCGACACTGCCGGTGAGCTATGGCACAAGAGGCTGTGTCATATGAGCGAGAAGGGGATGAAGAGGCTTGCAGAAGACAACCTCATTCCAGTGAAGAACGTGCACTTGGAGAAGTGTACTGATTGTCTGGCCGGTAAGCAGAACCGGACCTCCTTCCGACCAAGGCCACCGATGAGACGTAATGCACCATTGGAGTTGGTGCATACGGACGTGTGTCAAGTAGACACGAAGTCACATGCCGGAGTGCAGTACTTCGTGACGTTTATAGATGACCACAACCGGAAGCTGTGGGCCACACCGTTGAAGACGAAGGATCAGGTGTTATCCGTCTTCAAAGAGCTCCACGTGAGAGTGGAAAGAGAAACCGGCCGGAAGCTGAAGGCGGTTCGAGCAGATAACGGAGGAGAGTACCGGGGGCAGTTTGAGGAGTACTGCCGCTCGAAGGGAATCCGGCTCGAATTTACCGTGCCGAAGACGCTAGAACTAAACGGACTGGCTGAGAGGATGAACCAGACCATAATGGAGAGGGTCCGGAGTATGCTAGCACATGCAAAACTACCCAAGAAGTTTTGGGCTGAGGCACTGTCGACGACGACATACGTGATAAACAGATCACCCTCAGTACCCTTGGACAGAGACACGCCACAGAGAGTATGGACCGGTAAGGAAGTGTCCTACTGGCATCTGAAGGTGTTGGGGTGTCTCGCGTACGTGCATGTAGCAAAGGACCGGAGAGGAAAGTTAGATCCAAAGACCCGACCATGCATATTCCTCGATTACGGTGACGATGAGTTCGGCTACCGAGTGTGGGACCCGGTCGACAAGAAGGTATTCCGGAGTCGAGATATTATCTTCATGGAGAACAAGACGCTCGCCGACTGGGAGTCGGAGAAGAAGATAATGAACTCCGAGTCGACTGGTGAGGATCGACTCTATGATGAGCAGACCCAACCGGCGAGAGACCGGTTAGCACTCGAAGAACATGCCGGATACGGTGAGGATACCGAACCAGTAGAAGAAGAAGTAGAGGAAGCTGAAACCGGAACCGGCCAAGACCCCGAATCGGATTCGGATGAAGAGCAGATGGATGAGCTGGTCACCGAAGCCCAGAGACGGAGATATCCTCTCAGAGAGAGAAGGGCGCCCTGGAGATTTCCGGATGCAGAGCATGTCCTGCTGACTGATGAGGGGGAGCCGGAAAGCTTCGAAGAAGCGAAGGAAGACACCCACAACCGAAAATGGTTAAGTGCCATGCAAGATGAGATGGATTCCCTGCATGAGAACCATACGTATGAATTGGTGGAGTTGCCGAAAGGAAAGCGGGCACTCCGAAACAAGTGGGTGTACAAGTTGAAACCGGGAGATGCCAACAACCCCCCGAGATACAAAGCCAGGATCGTGGTGAAGGGGTTCCAGCAGAAGAAGGGCGTGGACTTCGACGAGATATTTGCCCTGGTAGTAAAGATGACCTCCATCCGGACGGTGCTGAGTATAGCGGCAAGCATGGACCTCGAGGTAGAGCAGCTAGACGTGAAGACGCCATTCCTTCATGGCGACCTCGAAGAGGAGATCTACATGCAGCAACCGGAAGGATTCGTGAAGAAAGGGAAGGAGCACCTGATATGCCGGTTGAAGAAGAGTCTCTACGGACTGAAGTAGGCTCCCCGACAATGGTACCAGAAGTTCGACTCCTTCATGACCGATCAAGGGTACCACAAGACGCAGGCCGATCACTGCGTGTTTGTGAAGAAGTTCGAAGGAGGCGACTTCCTGATACTCCTTCTGTACGTGGATGACATGTTGATCGTCGAACGGGATCAAGTCAAAATACGGATGCTGAAGAAGGCCCTTAACCGGACCTTCTCAATGAAAGACTTGGGTCCGGCAAGACAGATGTTGGGGATGCACATCATCCGGAACCGGTCAGCGAAGCAATTATGGCTGTCACAGGAGAAGTATGTGACAAAGGTGCTTCACCGGTTCAACATGTCAGAAGCGAAATCGGTCGGATCGACACTTCCGGCAAACTGCAGGCTATCCGGCAAGCAAAGCCCGAAGACGAAAGCAGAGAAGACGGATATGATGAAGATTCCATATGCCTCTGCCGTCGGGAGCTTGATGTACGCAATGGTTTGTACTCGACCGGATATAGGATACGCAGTCGGAGTGGTGAGCCGGTTCATGAGCAATCCTGGCAAGGAGCACTGGAACGCGGTCAAATGGATACTCTGGTATTTGAAGGGCACTTCAAATATGTGTCTCCGATTCGGCTCCGGAAAACCTCAACTGGACGGTTTCACCGATTCGGACATGTCGGCTGATGTGGATACCAGCCGGTCTACATCCGGGTATGTGATGACATATGCAGGGGGAGCTGTTTCATGGCAGTCGAGGCTGCAGAAGACGGTTGCATTGTCAACCACGGAGGCGGAGTACATGGCAGCTGTGGAAGTTGGCAAGGAAATATTATGGATGAAGGACTTCATCGGAGAGCTCGGTATCCGGCAAGATGAATACCGACTCTATTGCGACAATCAAAGTGCCATCCACCTTGCTAAGAATGCGGCCTACCATTCCCGGACGAAGCATATCCAACGGAGGTATCACTAGATCCGGGAAAGAGTAGATGACCAGGAGTTTGCATTGACGAAGATCCACACGGCCGAGAACGGGTCAGATATGCTGACCAAAGTGCTGACACCCGACAAGCTGGACGCATGTCGGAAGAGGATCGGACTGGTAAGACACCCCATGCCGGAGTGAAGGGGGAGTTTGTTGGGAGACAGGTCCCTCCGGATGGGAAGGGAGAAGAACAGTGCCGATGAACAAACTCGGCCGAGACCGTATGAGGAGGACCCGACTACGAAGAGCCGGATGATACAGACCCGGTGAAGACCGGATGAGGAGTACCCGGCTACGGAGAGCCGGATGATGCAGACCCGGTGAAGACCGGATGAGGAGTACCCGGCTACGGAGAGCCGGATGATGCAGGCCCGGTGAAGACCGGATGAGGAGTACCCGGCTACGGAGAACCGGATGAAGAGACATATTCGTAAATATGTTTTTTGATAGTCCATCGAGGCTATATTTGTAAATAGCCGAAAAGTCATATTAGTATAAATATGACTTAGGGCAAACTTTTAGTAGTTGTTGTCATTTTCTTGTTGGTGCAAGAAGCGATAGCGTGTAACAGTGTACAAGTTGAGAGAGAGAGAGAAAGAGGTCGTTGCCTCTGTTGTAACCGCCGCTTGTGGCGAAGATTTGTGAGCATGAGGTCGGTGCCTCAGTGAGCTCACTGTTGTATATTCCCAACATAGAGATAGTTTGCAGCCTGTGGGCTGCCGTGGTTTTTCCCTCTTTGGGTTTTCCACGTAAACATTCTGTGTACCCTTTTCTCTCCTTTGTGTCTCGTGTTTCATTTCCCGATTTCTGTGTATCATTCTAAGCTCGGTTGTGGCCGAGCGTTGTGCATAAGGAACGTTCAGTTCCCGTCAATACCGTTGCTGTCCTTATTGGAACCGCCACATCCATAAGGATTCTTCTTAGCCAAACTACCTCGCATGCCGCTATGCATGCTGCTTTGTATTCTGCCTCCGTTGAAGATAGTGCCATTGTTGGTTGTTTTTTACTACTCCATGAAATAGCTCTAGAGCCTATTGAAAAACAATATCCAGAAACTGATTTTCTAGAATCACTATATCCAACCCAATCGGAGTCACAATCTCCACTAAGTTCGTCAATTATTGGCTTGTAGAAGATTCCGTAATTTAAAGTACCCACAATGTACTTTAATACATGTAGTGCAACTTTCCAATGAGTCTCATTCGGCTTGTTGCTGAATCGACTCACCACATCGACTACAAAACAAATATCTGGCCTAGTGTTGCATAGGAAAATTAGACTTCCTACTAGCTGTCTATACTTCCTTATGTCAACCATTGGTGACAGGTCTTCTTGGGATAGCTTGCAGTTTGACTCCATAGGAGTCGACTTAGACTTTCTGTCCATCATCCCAAAGGTCTTCAAGATCTCTGTTGCGTACTTTCTTTGTGACATGAAGATGCCAAGCAAGGTTTGCCAAACCTCAATTCCAAGGAAGTAGTGTAAAATCCCCAAGTCTGTCATTTCAAAACTCAGTTTTCAAACACTCTTGTGTTTGGCCAATACACTCTTCATGGTCACCAGTAAGTACTAGATCATCCACGTAAATGATGATGATGACTTGTTTCCCGTCCTTCATTTTGACATACATACTTGCATCCAAAGCACATTGCTTAAAGTCAATTGACTACAAGAAGCTGTCTATCCTCTTGTTCCAAGCTCTCGGTGCTTGCTTTAGACCATACAACGCCTTCTTCAGCTTGCAGACTTTGTTTTCTGAATTTGGCATCTCAAACTCTAGTGGTTGTGTCACGTATACCTCCTCCTTGAGATGCTCATTCAGAAATGCCGATTTGACATCCATTTGATAAATCGGCCATCCTCTTGAAGCAGCCAACGCTATGACCATTTGAATTGTTGCCATGCGAGCTGTCGGGGCAAATGTTTCTTGTACATCGAACCCTTCAATTTGGGAGTATCCTTGCGCTTCTAGCTTGGCCTTAAATTTCTCCAAAGAACCATAAGCTTTATACTTTACTTTCCACACCCACTTGGTGCCTATCACCTTCCTCTTTGTTGGCCTCTCTACCAACTCCCACGTGTCATTTTTCATGATGCTATCGTATTCTGATATCATCGCCTCTTTCCACTTCGGGTGGGCCATGGCTTCCTCCACCGAGGTCAGCTCACTCACTGAGCCTATGATGTCCACCATCAGAGCCATGTTGACAATGTGGTCAGAGGTTCTCCCTTGCTTCTGTATTCTTATTGATCTTCGTAATCCATCAGTTGAAGTTTCAGGAAACTCAACTTTAGGAGTACGGTCATTGAAGATTTGTTGAGCCCACTTAGGTATTTTCTTTACATGTGGCATTGGCATAGGCTGAACTAGCGAGCTGTTACCATCAGATGGTTCAACTTCCTTTTCTGGACCGTGGTTTGGGATTTGGAAGAATACTTCTTCGGTTGATGAGATAACTTGAGAATCATTGTTCTCAGCTAGCTGTGGTCTCTCCTCATCGAACACCACATCGCGGCTTGTCAATATCTTTCTTGCCTCTGGATCGTAGAGTCGATAGGCCTTTGACTCTTCGCTATATCCGAGAAAGATACACTTCTTGCTTTTAACATCCAACTTCTTTCTCCTCACATCTAGAACATGTGCGTAGTGTTGCGCACGGTGCTCAGCCAGAACCGAGGAATAGGATCAAATCACAGAAAACGGGAAAATACAAAATGCACGAAGACAATAGAGAGAAGAGTACACAGGGTGTTTTACGTGGAAAACCCTAAATGGGAAAAACCACGGGAGTCCTCAAACTCCAACTATCACTATGAACAGAGATGTACAAAGGTGTAGCTACAAGGCAACAACCTTGAGCTCACTGTCTTCGCCACAGGCGGCGGTAATACACAGAGGCGTCGTCCTCTTCCTCTCTCTCTCTCTCTCGGCTGCTCTCACTTCGCTCTCTCGGCTGAAAACATAAAAATGAGCAACAACAACAAACAGTTTGCCCTAAGTCATATTTATACACATATGACTTTCGGGCTATTTACAAATATAGCCTCAAGGGCCCTTGGCAAACATATTCACAAATATGTCCCCGCATCCGGATCTCTCTCTCCGGGTACATTCGTCATCCGGCTCCGTAGCCGGGGTCTTCATCATCCGGCTCCGTAGCCGTAACCGGGCTTGCCGTCATTCATCTCCGGACATCCCATCCGGAGGGACCGATATCCCAACAAACTCCCCCTTCACTTCGGCATGGGATGTCTCGCCAATCCGATCCTCTTCCGGCATGCTTCCAGCTTGTCGGGTGTGAGCACTTTGGTCAGCATATCTGACCCGTTCTCGTCCGTGTGAATCTTCGTCAGCACGAACTCCTGGTCTTCTATCCTTTCCCGGATCCAGTGATATCTTCGCTGGATGTGCTTCGTCCGGGAGTGATAGGCCGCATTCTTCGCAAGGTGGATGACACTCTGACTGTCGCAATAGAGTCGGTACTCCTCCTGCCGGATACCAAGCTCTCTAATGAAGTCCTTCATCCATATTATTTCCTTGCCGGCTTCAACAGCCGCCATGTACTCCGCCTCCGTGGTTGACAACGCAACCGTCTTCTGCAGCCTCGACTGCCACGAAACAGCTCCCCCTGCATACGTCATCACATACCCTGATGTGGACCGGCTGGTATCTGCGTCAGCCGACATATCCGAATCGGTAAAGCCGTCGAGTTCGGGCTTACCGAAGCCGAATCGAAGGCACACGTTTGCCGTGCCCTTCAGGTATCGGAGTATCCACTTGACCGCGTTCCGGTGCTCTTTGCCGGGATTGCTCATGTACCGGCTCACCACTCCGACTGCATATCCTATGTCCGGTCTTGTACACACCATTGCGTACATCAAGCTTCCGACGGCAGAGGCATATGGTACTTTCATCATGTCCTCCTTCTCAGCCTTTGTCTTAGGGCTTTGCTTGCTGGACAACTTGCAGTTTGCCGGGAGGGTCGATCCGACCGATCTTGCTTCCGACATGTTGAACCGTTGAAGCACCTTTGTCACGTACTTCTCCTGTGACAGCCACAACTGCTTCTTCTTCCGGTCCCGGATGATGTGCATCCCTAGTATTTGCCTCGCCGGACCCAAGTCCTTCATTGAGAAGGTTCGGTGAAGAGCCTTCTTCAGCATCCGTATCTTGACCTGGTCCCGTCCGACGATCAACATGTCTTCCACGTACAGGAGAAGTATTAGAAAGTCTCCTCCTTCGAACTTCTTCACAAACACGCAGTGATCGGACTGCGTTTTGTGGTACCCTTCGTCTGTCATGAAGGAGTCGAACTTCCGGTACCATTGCCGGGGAGCCTGCTTCAGACCGTAAAGGCTCTTCTTCAACCGGCATACCAGGTGCTCCTTCCCTTTCTTCTCGAATCCTTCCGGTTGCTGCATGTAGATCTCTTCTTCGAGGTCACCGTGAAGGAATGCCGTCTTCACGTCCATCTGTTCTACCTCGAGGTCCATGCTTGCCGCTATGCTCAGCACCGTCCGGATGGAGGTCATCTTCACTACCGGGGCAAATATCTCGTCGAAGTCGACGCCCTTCTTCTGCTGAAACCCCTTCACCACGATCCTGGCTTTGTATCTCGGGGGGTTTCCGGCATCTCCCGGTTTCAGCTTGAACACCCACTTGTTTCGAAGTGCCCGCTTTCCTTTCGGCAACTCCACAAGTTCATATGTGTGGTTCTCATGCAGGGAATCCATCTCGTCCTGCATGGCACTCAACCACTTGCGGCTCTGGGTGTCATGCTTTGCTTCTTCAAAGCTCTCTGGCTCCCCCTCGTCGGTTAGCAGCACGTGCTCTGGTTCCGGAAATCTCCGGGGGGCCCTTCTCTCTCTTAGAGGATATCTCCGTTCCGGAGCTTCGGTAACCGGCTCCTCCGTTTCCTCTTCATCCGAATCCATTTCGGGATCGGGGCCGGTTCCGGTATCAGTTTCATCTTCCTCGGCCGGTTCTGTTTCTTCACCGTCTTCGGCCGGATCCTCGAGTGCTAACCGGTCCCTTGCCGGTCGGGACTGCTCCTCGTAGAGTTGATCCTCACCGGTCGACTTGGAGCTCTTCATCTTCTTCTCCGACTCCCAGTCGGCGAGTGTCTTGTCCTCCATGAAGATGATATCACGACTCCGGAATATCTTTTTGTCGACCGGGTCCCATACTCGGTAGCCGAACTCGTCATCGCCGTAACCGAGGAATATGCATGGCCGGGTCTTTGGATCTAGCTTTCCTCTCCGGTCCTTTGCCACATGCACATATGCGAGACACCCGAACACCTTCAGATGCCGGTAGGATACTTCCCTACTGGTCCACACTCTCTGCGGCGTGTCTCCGTCCAAAGGTACTGAGGGTGATCGGTTTATCACATATGTCGCCGTCGACATTGCCTCAGCCCAAAAAACCTTGGGTAATTTCGCATGCGCCAGCATACTCCGGACCCTCTCCATTATGGTCCGGTTCATCCTCTCGGCCAACCCGTTCAGTTCCGGCGTCTTCGGCACAGTAAACTCGAGCCGGATTCCCTTCGAGCGACAGTACTCCTCAAACTGCCCCCGGTATTCCCCTCCGTTATCCGCTCGTATCGCTTTCAGCTCCTTGCCGGATTCCCTTTCCACTCTCGCGTGGAGTTCTTTGAAGACGGACAATACTTGGTCCTTTGTCTTCAACGGTGCCGTCCACAGCTTCCGGCTATGGTCATCTATGAATGTTACGAAGTACTGGGCTCCACCATGTGACTTCGTTTCTACTTGACACACGTCAGTGTGCACCAACTCCAATGGTGCGCTACGTCTCGTCGGTGGCCTTGAGTGGAAGGAGGATCGGTTCTGTTTACCGGCCAGGCAATCGGTGCACTTCTCCAGGTGCACATGCTTCACTGGAATAAGGTTGTCTTCAGCAAGCCTCTTCATCCCCTTCTCACTCATGTGACACAGTCTCTTGTGCCACAACTCACCGGCGGTGTCGGCTGCCACGTTCAGCTCCTCCGGACATAGCCGGGAATTCATGAGGTACAGTGTGTTGATCTTCCAGGCCCGAGCCACTATCAGGCTCCCTTTGCTGAACTTCATGACACCGTTCCGGATGCTACCCGTGTAGCCTTCATCGTCTAGCCTCCCGGCCGAAATCAGGTTCAATCGAACCTCCGGAACGTGTCGGACATCCTTCAGCAGCATCTTGCATCCGGTTGATGTCATCAGCCACACGTCTCCTATGCCGGCAATCCGGCATGTACCTTCATTTCCCATTCGGACACAGCCGTGCTCACCGGCTGTGTAGGATGAGAAGTATTTCTTCTCCGGAGTCAGGTGGAACGATGCTCCGGAATCGACCACCCAGGTCATCTCTTCACCGGCAAGGTTCAACTCTGTCTCTTCGGTAATGAGCATTATCTCTTCTTCACTTGCCGCGAGTGCTGTCGTTCCTTTCCGGTCCTGCCCTCGCCGATCCGGACCTCTCCGGTCCGTGGCTCCCCGGTATGCACCGTTTCTCTCCGGTGACTTCTTCGAATCGGTGTCGTCGGCTCCGTTGTCCTTTCAGTAATGCCGACAATTCTTCCGGAAGTGCCCCGGCTTCCCACAGTGGAAGCATGTGGGTCTTCCTCTTGACTGCGACCGGGTCCCCGACTTCTCCCGTCTTTGCGGACTCCGGTTCCATTGTCTTCCCCGTTCCGATTCGGTAAGCAGCGCCTTCGAGTCGGTGGCCGGTTCTTTATCTCTCCGACGCGCTTCTTCATTTAGAATACTTGTCTTTACCGTTTGTAGAGACAAGTTATCTTCGGTGCAGGAGGTGCTGATAGTCACCACCAAGTTCTCCCAGCTTTCCGGCAATGTATACATCAGAATGATGGCTTGCATTGCATCCTCCAACGGGAACTTGATCGCCGCAAGCTGGTTCACGAATCCCATGAACGTGCTCACGTGTTCCACCATATTTTCGCCGTCCCGGTACTTGAGGTTCACTATCTTCCTCATCAGGGAGGTCCGGTTCAACGCATTCTTCCTCTCGTAGAGGCCCGACAGCTTCTTCCACATCTCATATGCGTTGGTGTCGTTCGCCACATGTTGTAGAACG
Organism: Azolla caroliniana; assembly: GCF_043228905.1. Lineage (NCBI taxonomy): Eukaryota > Viridiplantae > Streptophyta > Polypodiopsida > Salviniales > Salviniaceae > Azolla > Azolla caroliniana. The sequence continues at coordinate 1,062,777 of NW_028230448.1, read as the reverse complement.
CTTACATCGACATATTGCCGGATCGTCACTACGGCTTTCCGGTTCAGGAGCTTCCACTCTGACTCTATTACCCCCTTGGGTATCTCGGCATTGTCGATCGGTTCGTACAGGTCTCGGACGATGAGAAGGTCTTCCATCTTTATCTTCCAGTCGGCGTAGTTCTGTGAGTTCAAAACCATCATGCCCGGAGGCCCACTACCACCGCCTTCCATTTTCTGTGTTACCGTGCTCTGATACCAATTTGTTGCGCACGGTGCTCAGCCAGAACCGAGGAATAGGATCAAATCACAGAAAACGGGAAAATACAAAATGCACGAAGACAATAGAGAGAAGAGTACACAGGGTGTTTTACGTGGAAAACCCTAAATGGGAAAAACCACGGGAGTCCTCAAACTCCAACTATCACTATGAATAGAGATGTACAAAGGTGTAGCTACAAGGCAACAACCTTGAGCTCACTGTCTTCGCCACAGGCGGCGGTAATACACAGAGGCGTCGTCCTCTTCCTCTCTCTCTCTCTCTCTCGGCTGCTCTCACTTCGCTCTCTCGGCTGAAAACATAAAAATGAGCAACAACAACAAACAGTTTGCCCTAAGTCATATTTATACACATATGACTTTCGGGCTATTTACAAATATAGCCTCAAGGGCCCTTGGCAAACATATTCACAAATATGTCCCCGCATCCGGATCTCTCTCTCTCCGGGTACATTCGTCATCCGGCTCCGTAGCCGGGGTCTTCATCATCCGGCTCCGTAGCCGGGGTCTTCATCATCCGGCTCCGTAGCCGTAACCGGGCTTGCCGTCATTCATCTCCGGACATCCCATCCGGAGGGACCGATATCCCAACACGTAGCACATACACCCAAAGGTTCTGAAGTGCAACACTGAAGGTTTCTTGCCTGAATAAGCCTTCGTGTAGCTCCGATTGAGGATGTAAACTGTTGTATTCACTGCTTCAGCCCAAAATGGGTCGGGCAGCGCTTGTGCCTTCAACATACACCTAGCCATCTCGACAACTGTTCGGTTTCGACGTTCGACAACGCCATTTTGTTGTGGGGTGTTGGCAGTTGTAAGTTGGTGCTTAATTCCATGCTCTTTGCAATACTCACAGAATTCTATTGATAAGAATTCTCCACCTCGATCAGAGCGTAACTCTTTCACTAACTTTCCGGACTCCCGCTCGACAAACTTATGCCATCTTTTGAATATTTTAAAAGCTTCAACCTTCTCCTAAAGGAAGTAAACCCACATCTTTCTATTGAAGTCATCGACTACTAGCATATAATAGAGAGATCCACCTATTGCAAGAGTCGCCATTTTTCCAAAGAGGTCGATGTGTATTAGTTGTAGAGGAGCCTTTGTCTGATTTTGACTCTCTTTTGGAATGGCTGATCTTTGATGCTTGCCCATCATACAAGCATCACAAACATGACTTAAGTCAACTAGGGTTGGCAACCCAACTACCATATTTGACTTCTTCATCTCCTTCAACACAACAACATTGAGATGCCCAAATCTCTCATGCCATTGCTTTGTGTTAGTACTTGTGTTGTGGTCAGTAGAAATTGTAAACGCGCTCAGCTCATAAAGATTGTTGCACCTTACCCCTATTCCTACAACCTTGCCAGCAGAATCTGTTATTTCTGCACCCGACTTCTTGAATCGAACATCAAGAACCTTGTCAGTCAGTGCAGAAATGGAAAATAGATTCTTCTTGAGATCTGGCACGTATAACACTTGAGAGAGATGCTTTGTCCCGCCGGTCGTTGCTTTGAGGGAGATAGTTTTGGTTCCTTTGGCTAGACATTGAGCATTGTTCCCGACCACAACATTGATCGGTTCTTGTAGAGGTGTCCAAGAGTTGTACCAGTCACGATTACTGGTCATATGTCGAGATGCTCCACTATCGAGAATCCAAGAGAAGTCGATAACTTGAGTGTCAATTGAAGAACACACTTCTTCAGTTGCGACCCATAACTCAAGCTCATCTACGACATTGTTGGTGGACTCAGGTTCTCTCCAAGAAGTCTTACTAAAACCATTCTTCTCATCTGCCATCTTCTTCTAACAATCCTTGATTGTGTGACCCTTCTTGTCACAGTAGAAACACGATCCATTGAACTTCTTCTTCTTTGGTATCCTATTTACATTGTTTGAATTGGATGCCCCTTACCCTTAGTCCTAGAGACAAATGCTGAATCTTCCCTTCCTTCTCTTGTCTTCAGCCGAAGCTCCTCTTCAAGCAACATTGCACTTAGTTCATCAAATTTTAAAGGAGTGGGTCAAACCTGAGTGTTAAATGTTGTTACAATGCCATCATACTTGGAAGGAAGTACTCGAATGCACCGATGAGCCATATCCTCTGGAGAGACAACTACTCCAACAGCTGCCAACTGATCTTGAAGATCCTTAATCCTTTTTACAAAGGATTCTACTTTCTCTCCATTAGCAAGCTTCTCTGCAGCAAGCTGATTTTCGAGGTTTTGTATCCTTGTATAGTTTCTAGTTTCATATTGGCTGGCCAATATGTTTCAAGCTTCATGTGCCCTGGTTGTATGTTGCACTAATGTTAGTACAGAGTCACATACACCAACAACTATGGTACACAACGCATCAACATTCCTTCTCTTCCAGGTTCGAAGTAGATCGGCATTTGGAGGGATTGATGTGGTAGGGTGTGTAGGGTCAAAGGTCACCATGGGCTCAAGGTCTCCTCCTGTGGGTCCCATGAGTGTCTCCAACAACTCGTAGGAGTCCAAAATGGCAGATATTTTGAGCTTCCATAGAGTGTAGTTGGTTCCATCTAGCTTTCCATCAAACAATGGAGGTGGACGAATACACGATGGAGCAACTGCAACATTTGTGGACAAGTACTCTCTCTCTCTCTCTCTCTCTCTCTCTCTATTTCTCTGTGCTGCTAGACTACAACTACGCGTATATACCTAATCTAGATCAACCTCTTTGCTCTAATACCATATTAGAAATATTGAGAATTGATTAGATAGGTATATAGAGTTACAACCACAGATATATATATATGAAAACAAAACTTCTATTACATATGAGAGTAGCTCACAATGGTAGTTCACCCATGCGCTCACACCTTAGAGCTTAGATGGGATCTGGACCAACTCACTACAAAATTAGTGGGGACTGATGATCAATACACCACAATGTAAGAGAGTGGATTATATTCTCTATTTGGTCTGAGTGTAACATTAAATGTGCATGTCAATTGATAGTAGTGGAGATATTGCTTTATCAACTGACTTGTCATTTAATATGACCCAACTCCCTAGATATAGGCTAGTGCTAGATAGTACTTATCTTGAAGTCAATGGCACATACTTCAAGACTAAGTACATTGTAACTTGCCCACAAAATATTCTAGTTGACTTGATTAGCCAATCCTATTACCTATTTTGCTCTTTCCTAAAACCATTGTGTCCTACACAGCTACGGTTTCCTAGATTAACACCTTATCGACCCATATGGTCGAGTTGCACACTAGCCACTAGCCACTCATTTCCTTGATATCTTCACAATAATTTACTTGGATGGCATACTAATCTACTCAAAGAAACAAGAAGAACATGATAACCATGTTCGACAAGTTTTGCAATGATTACGGGAATTTGGTCTTTATGCCAAAGTGTTGCTTTGACCGCAATCAAGTGGAATTTCTAGGATATATGGTCTCTCCGGAAGGTATTTCTATGCATCCAAAGAAAGTACAAACGATTATAGATTGGAAGACCAGGCTCAATTTGCGATCTACAATGTTTTTTGGAATTCGCAAATTTCTACTGTAAGTTCATCAGGAGTTACTCAAAAGTTGTTTTGCCCCACACAGAACTAACACAAAAGAACTGACCAAAGATTTGAACTTGTAGCCTTTAAACAAGGGTCTTACACTCTAATCATTACACCCACTTATTTTAATTAAAAAATATACTTTTATATTATTATTATTCAGAAATGTTGAGAATCAAGCTCAACCTAACGTTGTGTGTGTGAATACACCCTTTGAGAATCTATGCGCACTCAAAGGTCAAAAGTCACACCACTACTCTCTACACATTAACTATGTGTCATAGAATCATATTCTATGACACATAACTAATGAGTTCCATATTCCCCATGACTAATGATTCTTCACATTCCTCAAGGTTCTAGAGAGAGAGTGGACATTGTAGTGAGCTAATGAAGAGAGAGACTGACTTTATATAAAGCACCCTCCTACTTCATAGAGTGTTGGTTGTGACAATCTATTGGAACTTCGTTTGTGTGGCTGATTTTGTATGAGTAAAACATGGAAATATATAGAGAGATCTTTTTCTGAATATTTATATATTCATGTAAATTCAATTTTTATATCAAACTATTTAAATTTTTTTCTTTTTCTTTTTTAGGGGTAGGTAGTTGGAGTTGGCGGCTCTCCCGAGGCTACTCAATCCAATGCGTATCCTCGGGGAAGAGAATCGGCCTGGCCCTTGCAAACAACTTGATGGATTATCTCTCTTCAACTCCCTAGGCGCGATGCATTAGATGAAATCAAGATCCATTTGCTATTCTCCTTGTTAATATACACCTTATTCTTGAGTGCTTCATTTTTTTTTCCGTCTATTTATCTTGTGTGTTCACTTCTCTCATCTCTTTCCTCTCACACATACACATAACACACATCTCTTCCACAACACAAGAATCATATTTGATTCTTTACATGGTATCAGAGCGATTTGGTAGCTCGATCTAGCTCTTCCGTGTGTGTTGTGTCATGCGCCGACGTTCAAGAAGAACTAGCTCATCTCTATCGTAGTGCGACTACATAGCTTGTGTTCAAGAGAGAAGGAAAAGAAGAAGGAAATCTTCATCGACAATGAATACTTAAATGGGGAGCGCTCTCCCTAACGAGAAGTTGGGTAGAAACAACTTTGCATCGCGGGAGTACAAGATGCACAAATACCTTGTTGGTCAAAGATATTGGAGCTACATCAAAGGAGCACAAGGAAATCGGCCCGACCCGAAAGATGCCGACTACCCAACATGGGAGCAATCGGCAAGTCGAGTGATGTATTGCTTGGCGACATGTGTTCATGACCACATGGTTGGCTACATTCGAGAAGTTGGGACGCCGAAGGAAGCATGGGAGAATCTCAAGAGGATATTCACCGCCAACAAGATGACACGAAACCTTAAAATCCGCCAAGAGTTGAACAACATTCAACAAAGAGACATGTCCATCACGAGGTACACCTTGAAGATCAAGGAGCTTTGTGACTTGCTCAACTCAATAAGTGTCAATGTGGAGGATGATGAGATGGTGCAAATATGCCTCAACGGCCTTGCACCACGGTTCTGCGCGACGAGGACCGTTGTACTAACACAAGAGAATCCTCCCTCTTTCTTCGATCTTCAATCCATGTTGTGATTAAAGAAAACCATGTTCGAACGAGGATCAATGCCTCAGAAGGCCACATGCTCTACACACATTCGAACGAAGGAAGAGGACGTGTCCAAGCAAGAGGCCGATTCGGCCAAGGACGAGGCGAACGAGGTCTGACTTACAAAAACAACTCCCAAGTTCGACAATAAGACGGAAGCCATCGAGGAACCTTCGGAATAAGGGGGAGCTTCCATTCCGGCCCGAACTGACAAACCTCGATCGAATACAGATATTGTGGTAAAATCGGCCACCATGAAGAATAGTGTTGAAATAAGAAGTGCGAGTCAACTTCCACAAGCTGACAACTAACCAACTACGCCACAAATTCCGACTATGATGACCATGGTGGAATGTTCGTGATGAGACATAGAGCAAATTCTATGTTGGCCTCTACTTTGACTAGTGCCTCCGGCTCGGAAGATGTATGGTTCGTCGATTCTGGTGCTTCGAAGTTGAACCATATGACGTCTCATCAAGAATGGTTCCGAGACCTTCGAGAGTCGTATCGACCCGGCTATGTCGAAACCGGAGACGACACTACTCATCCAATTTGGCACATCGGCAATGTTCCATTCGGAAAAGAAGGTAACCAAACTTACATTAAGAATGTCTTGCATGTACCAACCATTACGAAGAATTTGGTCTCTGTCGGGCAAATTGTTGAGAAAGGGATGCAAGTTCGATTTAATCAAGGCGGTTGCTTCATTGAGAAAGAGGGTCGACTCATCGCTCACGGACAAAGAGAGGGCAGAATGTTCATTCTCGACTTGCACGAGATGAAATCGATCATGTTTGCAAAGCGCCAAAGCCAACACCGACATAGAGTTGTGGCACGAGCGGATTGGCTACATAAACCTCCAAAAACTCAAGGCAATGCAATCAAAAGGATTCATCATTGGACTTCCGACCTTCAAAGAGAAAGAGATTGAAGGTGTAGGTGCAACCTGCCAATTCGGCAAGCAACATCAGCACCCGTTTTTGAAGGAAAGGAACGTGAGCAAAGGCATACTCAACGTAATTCATTCTGATGTATGGGGACCAACACAAACGACAACATTTTGTGGATGTTGATACTACGTGGCCTTCATCGACGACTTCTCCAGGCACACCTAGATCTACCCCATGAGGCAAAACAACGAAGTGTTCTGACAATTCCAAAAATTCAAGAGTGGAGTCGAAAAGGAAACAGGTCAAAATGTATGATGTCTTCGGTTCGATGGAGAAAAAGAGTACTTCTCCGACGAATTTTCTGCTTTTCTTCAAAAAGAAGGAATTCGGCGAGAGTTTTCGTGTCGACATACGCCACAACAGAACAGAGCAGCCGAACGAAAGAATCGGCACATCCTCGAAGTAGCACCGGCCATGCTTAACGAGAAGCACATGTGAAAGTCGTATTGGGCAGAAGCTGCCAACACAACCATTACCTAATGAACCAGTGTGCATGAAGTTACCCTGCATAATAAGTTTTTCAGAAAGAATCCAGATCTATCACATGTTCAGATATTCAGCTCCATTGCATACGTGCACATCCCCGATGAGAAGCGATAAAAGCTCGACCCAAAGTCGGAGAAATGTATCATTGTAGGATACTCACTGGAGCAAAAGGGGTATAGGTGCTATAACCCCTCAACTCGGAAGGTTCATGTGAGTCGAGATGTAGTCTTTGATGAATCGACATCATGGATTGACAAGATAAAGTATAATGCTGCACTGCATCGCACAAGAAGGCAATCGGCTACAGATGGATTTACAAGGTGAAGTATAATGCCGACAGTTCTCTCAACCGCTACGAAGCTCGACTCGTAGCCAAAGGATATAGACAAACATATGGAGTCGATTATGAAGAGACCTTTGCCCCGATGGCAAAGATGATGATTGTGTGGACCATAATTGCAATTGTAGCGGTGAAAGGGTGGGACCTCCATCAAATGGACGTAAAGAACGCCTTTCTTCAAGGCGAATTAGAAGAGGAGGTGTACATGGTACAACCACCCGGCTTCGAATCGAGCATCCATTTGAAAGTAGTCTGCCGACTGAAGAAGCCACTCTACGACCTTAAGCAAGCACCGTGTGCTTGGCACTCGAAGATAACACAATATCTTCATCGAATCGGCTTTCGAATGTCGAAATTTGATAACTCCCTCGACGTATGAAACAACTCTGAAAATCCAATTGTCATCATTCTATACATGGATGATCTGGTCATTGGAGGTGAGCATTCTATACGTACTAAAAGATGAGGATTAGTACTAAGGGAGGTGTAGAACTCTCGAGAGAAGGAAGAGTGAGAGAGAGAGAGAGAGAGAGAGAGAGAGAGAGAGAATGATGATAACGAAAGATATATATTATGTTAAGAGAATATACAATAGTAGCTAGGAGGCTTAAGACTGGCCTTAAACCAATTTGGTTTGGAATAATGCCTTGTGCCTCCTTTTATAGTGTTCTCAGGAGTACTCCTGAAGTTTCTAGAATGTTCCAGAGAAATCTGGAATATACATCAATTTTCTATAGTAAAACTTAAATGAAAATAATATCCTTCGTCTTACAACATATAGTCTAATGGTCAAGAGCTCGACCCATGTAACATAAGGTCACAGGTTCGAGTCTTGCCCTATCATGACACTATCCCCCCTTCAAAACGAAGAGTGTCACGAGTTGTTTTGGATTGAGGACCCGGTTTGTGTGAATATTGACGATGGAAGTCTTCAAGAAGAGCACAAGCATTGGTCACATTCTCTATTGGTTCCCAAGTATGCTCGCTGGGACTATATCCTAGCCAATCGACTAAATAGTAGAGCTTGTTGCGAACAATCTTGGAATCGAGGATGACGACAACCTCATACTTAGGTCCATCTTCAAGTTCGATCGAGGGTGGAGGTTGTTTAATACGACCTGGGATGGTGTTGTCTTGATAGGGTTTGAGGAGAGAACTATGAAACACCGGATGTATCCGAAGTTGTGGAGGTAAATCGAGACAAAAAGCGAAATCATTAATTTTTTCGATAATACGAAAAGGACCTAATCGCCGATAATCCAACTTCTTGCATGGGCCAGTAGTCTTGATGTGTTGTTGTAGTAGCCATACCCAATCTCCAATGTTAAAACTGGATAGAAGCCGATGACGATCTGCATAAACCTTGTGTGTTTGTTGAGCTTGTTGTAGATGAGTAGATAAATCCGTTTGTATCTTGCGTAACCGCTCCAAATGATCCTCTGCGCAAGGATTTGTGGGTAACTCTGGGGTTCCAGTAATCTTGATGTGTCGTCGTAGTAGCCATACCCGATCTCCAATGTTAAAACTGGATGGAAGCCGGTTTAGTAGTTGTGGGCCGTATGGCCTAAGCAAGGAGTGCGAGCGTATAACCTTCGGTGGTTGAATAGTTAGGGTAAATAGCATGGTACCTAAAGAATAGTATAAAAGAGAGTAGTAGGGGAGGAGAAGAGAGAGAGAGAGAGAGAGAGAATTCAAATTTCAATTTATGTAAGAAAAGGTCTTTTGGCAAACATGTTTCGCTCTATATGAGCTCATCAATGCTGAAGACCATATACAAAAATGTGAGAGGCTTATATAAGGGAAGATGAAAGAAGAGTGAAGGGGAGTGGTGGGGATGGATAAGAGGGGATTTGAATGTGTATAAAGGAGGATGTGGGAGTTAGGGAGGTAGTGAATGTAGAGAGGGATAGCTTAATGAGTTTGATGGTAAGGGATGATTTGGGGATCTATTATATTTAGTTCTAGTAGAATGATAGCAATAGTAAGTGTGATGTTTTAATGGGGATTTGGGGATCTAATATATTTTTATTTATTTTTCCAAAAAAAAAACTCCTTCCATTAGTTATAAATTTTTTACAAATGAGGCGATTATGTACAAATCCCTAAAGGGACGCGATAGTTCCATCTAATGTGGAAGCCCACTGACTCAAGAAAGGGAGAGGACGACCATTGTTGGATGAAGGCTATGCTTTGTCTTTCAACTCCCTCGGAGCCACCTTTAAGGCCATCATATTGGCTCTTTAGAGTGGCTACAATTTCACTCCATATCTCTTGCAGTAACCTTGTTGGATGGGTGGTTTGGTTGGAAAAGACTCGCCTACATCGTTGTTTCCATAGAATCCAAAGGGTTATTGGGCTGACCAATTCCAACACCCCTTGAGATTTGTCATTAAGAGGAAAATAGTGGACATTGTCGCTGGAGGAGAAAAGAACCTCTTGTGCTTTTATCACCAAAGTCATCCCCTCCTCCTGATGCTTGTATCGGCCAATTGCAGCCTGCCATGATAGCCAACATATATTTCCCCACTTGATTGAACCTTGCACTTGTCATAACTGCAACAATCGGCCAACCCCCCGCCATGTTCTATGGGACGTTGGGCAGTCCCACAGAGCGTGTCGTATGGATTCTACTGACTGTGGGCACTCTACACAATTAGGAGAGTTAAGGTTCCCACGTTGCCATGCTCCCACCGGTAGGGACTTATGTATTAACAGCCAGTGGAAAGTGGTAATTCGCCTCGCGTGTTGTTGCTTCCAGATTTTCTGCCAAAACTTGGTGATTATTGCGGAGGGAACTTGAAATGTGCGCCAGACCTTTGCAGCAACCGGTTCTCGGGCGGCTTGAGCAGCTAGAATGTGGTGACCCAATCTAGTTGTGAATTGGAAGAAAGGGATGGGTTTGCTTCCTTGCCCCGCGTAGGGATCTAATATATTTAGTTTTGACTAGATAAGAATAGAGTGATTTGGACTTGGTCTAACATATGAAAGGCTTAGGAATGTCTTTTAGTTGGGGATCTAGGCCAAGGTCGGCATGTAAGTCTTGTAAAAACAAGTGGATACCTAATTTAGGGGAGTTTTTAGAGTACCTAAGCTTGAATATGGTAGGTTTAAGGGAATATTTGTTTTTATGCTTATTGATGAGAGTATTCCTAAGGGAGAAAGGATGTTTATTAAAGGCTTTAAGGATGAAATTTGGTGGGTAACCTCGGCTAATGAGTCTAAGGAAGAAACGTTTTTTCATTTCTAGGTACCCTATAAGTGTGCTTTCTCTAACTAGGTAGCGTTTTAATTCGTTCAAAATAAAATTTTGTTTGACATGTATGGGATGGTCTGAAGAGAAGGGAAGATATTGATAGGAATTTAATGGTTTTTGGAAACAATTGAAAGAGAACTTAGAGTTCTCTAGATTGATCCAAATATCCAAGAAAGGGAGCCTAGTGGGGGATGTATGGATCGTAAGTTTAATAGAGTTATTGGTCATAAGGCTATAGAAACTGAGGTAGTCTAAGAGTTGGGGTTTCGTACTTGTCCAAACCCCGAATGCATCATCTATGTACCTAGTAAAATAGAAGAGATGGGGTGTGGTTTGTGAGTTTTCTAGGTGTGATAAGAAAAGGCATGCATAGACAACTAAGAAGTTGCTACCCATGGTTGTTCCTTTGATTTGTTGGTATACTTGATTATCGAAGGTCAGATAGTGATACTCTAGGGTTAGAGCGCTAAGGGTATAGATAATATTAGTCTTGGCTAAGGAAAAATGGGGAGAGATGATATGGTGAAGTGCTTCAAGTCCTAACTTAGGGGGGATGCTAGGATAAAGGGATTCTACATCAAAAGAGAAGATGAAACTGTTAGGAGGAGGGGTTAATTGTTCTAGTTTCTGGATGAGTGAGTGTGAGTCTTTTAGGTATTGTTTTTGGAGTACTAGGATGGGTAAAAGTTGAAAATGTAGCCATTTCGAGGTTTGCTCGAATATCGAGTTATTATAAGAACAGATGGGTCTAAAGCTAATGGGTGTTTTATGGAGTTTTGGGAGAAAGTAAATATTAGATACTTGATATCCCTTTACGAGTTTATGGAGTATGTAATTAGCTTTGATAAAGGAAAGTGTCCCTAGATTTTTTGCACTATACTATTTAGGCGATATAAGAGTTCTTCTAATGGAAAATGGGTTACTTTTCTATAGGTGGTGGTATCCGACAGGTGGTTTATAGCTTTTTCATAATAGGTATCTTTGTCTAGAACACATACTCCCATGTTCTTATCAGCCGGAAGAACGATAATTTGGTTGTTTTTCCTAAGGCTCTTAAGGCTTGTGCGAAGGTGAAATGGTGTCCTAATGGGTTTGGGTTTAGGTTGTTGGAGTTTAGACAAAAGGCGGGTTTCATGTTTTTTAATAATATTTTCAAGAGGGGGATATTGAGATGGTGGATTCCAGTTAGGATTTGGTAGTTTAAATGGATTAAGGGGGGGTGAGTCCATGTCTCTAAAGAAATGTTTTAAACGTAAAGATCTACTTAAACTAGCAAATTCTTTAATGATAGTATTAGTGGAAGGTAGAGAGGATGGTGGAATGTATTTGAGTCCTAAGCTTAGCAATTGTGTTTCATTATTTGTGAGTGGGTGTTTAGATAAATTGTGAATTTTACTTTCTATTTGAAGGGTAGCACTAAGTGGTTTCCAAAACTTTTTTCGTGGTCTATTACTATTGGGTTTTTTATGGCGTGGGCGGAAGGGGAAAGATGTATTTGTATTACCTAGCCACATAAAAGTGTCTGGGGTGGAGGTGGTCCTATGAAGAAGATAAAATAGGCGTCTACAAGGATGCATGATGTGTCTAAAGTGTTTGTTAACACGCTTAGCACACTGTGCTAGTCATTTTTTGGTCGGCTAGAAGGTGGGTTCCTATGGTGTGTGGTAGGGGGAGGATTAGTGGAGTGTGGTGTATTTCTATAATGTTTATGATTAGGATAGGAGGGAGGGGTGGTGTGGTGGGTGAAGGGGGTTTTTATATTAGAGAGGGGATAATAAGGAGGTTTATTAGGATAGGAGGGAGGGGTAGAGTATGAGTTAGAGGGGGGGTTTTCAATAAATGGGGTAAAAAAAAGTGGGGGGGGGGCGAATGAAAATTAGATAAAGGAGGGGGAGGGGTAGTATGTGAATTAGGGGCAAAATAGGGGGGGGGGGGGCATGAGTTAGATTATCGGGAAGTAATGCAGGGGCATGTATGAGATATGGAAATAATTGAGAGGGAGAGGGGACGGGAGGAGGCATTTGTTCATGGAGGTTGCCTCCATATGAAGACAAAGGGGGATGTGTGGAGGGAACAGAGAAATGGGAGTAATTAGGGTTCTAAAAATGTGAGAGGTCAAGCTGTTGTGAGCATGGATGAGGGGTTGGAAGGAGGGGCGGCGCGAATGTGTGTTGGCTGCCTTGCACAGTCCCAAACAACACGCCATGTTGGGAGGGGGAAGGGTGCACGAGATGGCTGTCCAACACAGTCCCATACTCGTTTACAATAGGGGGGGGGAACGATTGATGAAAGAGGCCATGATCAACCGCGGCATGTTGTTGGTTATTGTGCAGTGGATCACGTTTCTGTGATGTCCAATTATCGTAGGGCGTACCATGTGTACGGCGGAGAAGGGGCGGCGGCGGCGGGAAGTTTTGTTAGCGTTGTTTAACCTCATTAGTTGCGGTGTTGCAGGTGAAAAGGAGGTTAGATGCTCGATGATGAGGACGTTGCGCTTATTTGGAGTTATTATTGGAGTGGTGGTTTGGGTTAGGGTGAGAGTTAGGAAAGGGTTAGTGGTATTTTTGGAATTAGAGTTAGTGTTTGGGTTAGACTTAGGTTCTAGATTAGGGTTTAGGGTAAAGTTTAGATTCTTTTTGGGGTTGGGTGTGAGTGTGTGATTAGAATTTTTATTTAGGTTAATAGTATGGGGGACAGAATTTTTAGTGTACATTGCTCGGTTACTACTAAAGATTTGAAAATCCGCATAAACCTTGTGTGTTTGTTGAGCTTGATGTAGATGAGTAGATAAATCCGTTTGTATCTTGCGTAACCGCTCCAAACAATCCTCTGCGCAAGGATTTGTGGGTAACTTTGGGGTTTCAAATACACACCACCGGGGGTGACAACCCGTATAAGCATAAAATGGTGTAACCTTTGTCGATGAGTGGACAGAGTTATTATACGCAAATTCGGTGAAGGGGAGAATATCCGCCCAGTCATCTTGATGATAGCTTAGAAAGTACCGAAGGTACTGCTCCAGGGTTTGATTTGTTCGTTCTTCTTGGCCGTCTGTTTGCGGGTGGTAGCCGAAGGAGAGGTTACAAGTGAGTCAGTGACCTTGAGCATTTTAAAGAGGTGCTTCCAGAATTTTGAGACGAACTGGGGTCCACGATCATTGATGATACTATCGGGAAGGCCACGATGCTGACATACTTCACGCATGACAATTTCAGCGGTTTCCTCACTGGAGATTTCCTTAGTACATGGCAGGAAATGGGTCATCTTCATATATCGATCTACTACTATTAAGATCACATCGAATCCCTTAGAGATCGGAAGATCTGTGATGAAATCTAGAGCAATGGATTGCCACGACTTGCTTGGAATTGGTAATGGTTCTAATAAACCATATGGATGATGCCTTGGCATTTTTGCTCTGCAATATGTATCACAAGTCCGAACAAAATCTTCGATAAATTGTCGCATATGGGGCCACCAGAATGATCGTTGTACTAAATCTAATGTTTTAGTACTACCAAAATGCCCAGCTGTATATGTATCATGATAGTTTTGGACTACTCGAAGGCGACAAGAACCATTAGGAACATACAAGAGTTTCTTAAAGAATAGTAATCCATCATGACATTCGAATTGTCGATAGTCCGTACTTGGTTGTTGCGATTATGAACAAGATGCTCGAGAGGGATCAATTTGTGTTAGAATGGCTTGGGCGAAAGCATCTGTCTTCAAGTCCTCACATATGGTATCGATAACGTGGGAATCCAAGGGCATACCGAAGACCTGCGTTGCTTGCAGTCATGCCGGTCCCAGGATTACTTGCTTTTGGTTATCGAAAGCTAGCTCGCCAGGACATGGTGCTAGAGACGAGCGCCATGATAATGCATCTGCCTTCCCTTTTTGCTTCCCCGAACGATATGTAATTTTGAAGTCGAAACAAGTGAGGAATTGGGCCCACCGAGCTTGACGTCGATTTAACACACGAGCATTTTGAAAATAGGCAAGGTTTTTGTGATCACCGAATACGGTGACTTGATGAGAAGATCCCTCTAGAAAATACCTCCATTGTGTAAAGGAGTCCACTATTGCTAATAGCTCCTTATCATGAATTTCATAGTGGATTTCGGCGGTGTCAAACTTGCGTGAGTGGAAAGCCACAGGATGGAACTTTTCATCATCGTCTTGTTGTGACAAAATGCTACCCAAGGCGAAATCCGACGCATCTGCTTTGATGATGAATGGTTTTTCCGGATCAACATGAGCCAGAATAGGAGCTGATGTAAATGCCTTCTTAAGACTCTCAAAAGCCATGTCTGCTTCTTCAGACCAAACGAACGATTTTCCCTTCTTGGTAAGCTGTGTGAGAGGTAGAACAAGCTTTGAGTAATATTGTATAAACTTCGGTAGAAATTGGCAAAGCCTAAAAAGCATTGCACATCTCGCAACGAACGCGTAGTCTGTCACACTACCACTGTTTTGACCTTAGTTGGATCCATGGAGATGCCTTCTGAGGAAATGACATAACCCAAAAATTCTACTTGATTGCACTCGAAACTACATTTTTCCAGCTTTGCATAAAGACCATGTTCTCAAAGTCGTTTTAGTACTAACAATACATGAGAATCATGCTCTTCTTGGGTTTTCGAATAAACCAGTAGATCATCCAAATAGATGACCAAACAAATATCCAAGAGATTTCGGAATATATCATTTGCCATGTGCTAGAAGACTGATGGCGTATTAGTGAGGCCGAATGGCCTGACCGTATACTCGAAGTGCCCATATCTGGTGCGAAACACGGTCTTCCATTCATCTCCTGGTCGGATCCGTGCGAGGTTATATGCTCCTCGTAAGTCGATCTTTGTGAAGAACCTTGCACCATTGATCCGTTCTAAAAGACTTGGGATAAGGGGAAGTGCATACCTATTCCTGATGGTGACCTTATTCAAGTCACGATAATCTACGACGAGACGAAGTAATCCATCCTTTTTCTTGACGAAGAAATGGGTGCGCCGGCTAGAGATTTCGAATGTCGAATGAAACCATTTGCCAAATTCTCCTCTATATAGGCTCGAAGGACTTCTAGCTCGGTTGGTGACAAATTCTAGATCGGTCCCCATGGTTGCTCTTTTCCCGATTGTAAATCAATGGGGCAATCATACGGTCGATGGTGAGGAAGCGTATTGGCTTGTACTTTATCAAACACATCGACATAATGACGATACTTCTCTGGAAGTTGAACGATGGACTCCTCTTTGGTAGTGTTGGAGGGTTTTACTAGTACTACGAAGAGAAACATTTCTTCCTTACGTCCTTCCTCACGCAACTGATGTAGCGAAATGGTTGCAATCTTATAAGTAGATCCTCGGGTTTGTCGATACCGGATTTCTCTTGTTCTCCAATCTATATCTGGGTTAATTCGAACCATGGTAATCCCAAAACAATGGGATGTTCTAGGATACAAATTATATTAAAGGATACTACACACGCTAAATTATCTAGGACAATATTAACAGGCTCTGACTCTTCTATGATATTTTCGGAAGCAATGGGACGACCATCAATGACCACTACAGAGGCTGGACACAAGAGTTTTCTTAGGGATATCTGATGAGCTAGGGAAAAATTCCTATCCATGAAGCAAGAATTAGCTCCGGAATCTAGGAGTGCTGAGACATGCACTAGAGAGGTACTAACTGTTACTTGGGCTAAGAACACATTGCTAACTTGCTTAGAGGGAATGGAACCACTAATGGGCTGCACAAATCTAGGGCTGTCCAACCAAACGTCTCCTATTTTGGTTGGGCTTAGTCATTTAACTCTTCTTTTAATTGACTGAGGACATCAAATTTGTTCGATAGATTTGGGCTATTAGTACTATTGACTATCAGATATTCCTACTGAAATAGACTCGGATTTAGTACAATTAGAACTAACAACTATTTGGTTTACCTGACTTCTTGGCCTATGGGGACAGTTCACTACAATATGCCCTGGTCCACCGCAATAAAGACATAGTCGATTTGCTCGGCTCGTTGCTTTTCTTCTTCCGATAATGGTCCGCAGCGACGTGTAGTGTCAATTTTCCATCGGAGTTGGAGTATTCACTGGAGACGCATTATATGACTCCCTTGGAAAAGGTTTTGCTACCATTGAGGTGTAGGTGGGCTCTGATCTTGCCCTTGGCATCTGGAATTGACATTCTGAACATCGTTCAAAAAGACGGTTGTCGCATCTCACTGCGCGACTGATTGCTTTTGTCAATGACTTTGGTTCTTCAGGGAAGGTCAAGAGTAAATCCTTGACATCGTTACGTAGACCATAACGAAATTGCTCCATTAGTGCTTGGTCATCCTAGGGGATATCGGAGGCAAGTAGGCAGAAATATGCAGTGTATGCGAAGGCTGGACGATCACCTTGACGTAATCGTCAGATTTTGTTGATTGTTGTCCTTATGTTGTCAATATCTCTAAACTAGGCTTTAAACTCACTTAAAAACTCTTCAAAATTGTTTAGTAAAGGAGATTCCTTTTCTAACAACGAAGCGAACTATGCCAAAGCTGAGCCACTTAACAACGTGCCTACTAAACCCACTCGTGATGCATCGGTGGGATATCAGGAAGGATGCACTTGAATGACTAATCGTATCTGATTAAGGAATCCTCTAAACTGCGATCGCGTTCCATTGAATTTCATGGGAAGGCCAATCTTGGGTTCTGTATGAACCCCTCGCATACTGGGTCCTTGTTATTGCATCACTACTATGGTTGCTTCGAGTTGTTGCACGCGTAACACTATTTCCCCATGTTGTTGTTGCGTCTGCTGCTTCTCTAAGGAGATTTGTTGAAGCTCCCCCAACAATTATTGATTTTATTGTTCCAATGAGAGAAACTTCTCTTTCAAGCATTGCAACTCCGAAAAAACGGATTGATATTCTTGAGCGTTGACAGTGGCCCTAGTATGAGAGAAAAGAGGAATAATATATTAGTATGAAGGGAGGGAGAAGTAAGAAGATAAAGGAAGAGAAGAAAGGAGACGGTAAATCGGTTCAAACTATCAGGAGCAGTACTAAGACAGAGAAGGAATTAGTACTAAAAGATGAGGATTAGTACTAATGGAGGTGTAGAACTCTCGAGAGAAGGAAAGAGAGAGAGAGAGAATGATGATAATAAAAGATATATATTATGTTAAGAGAATATACAATAGTAGCTAGGAGGCTTAAGACTAGCGTTGAACCAATTTGGTTCAGAATAATGCCTTGTGCCTCCTTTTATAGTGTTCTTAGGAGTACTCCTGAAGTTTCTAGAATGTTCTAGAGAAATATGGAATATACATCAATTTTCTATAGTAAAACTTGAATGAAAATAATATTCTTCGTATTACAACATATAATCTAATGGTCAAGAGCTCCACCCATGTAACATGATGTCATGGGTTCGAGCCTTGTCATATAATGACAACGATCACTCGACCCGACCTCAACTATTCGGTCGGCCTCTTTAGCCAATTCATGCAAACTCCGCGAGATATATCATTTCGATTGTGCTAAGTGAGTGTTATGATATGTGAGTGGAATGATGGACCATGGTATTCTCTACAGATCGGCCACACCAATTCCACTCGAAGGATACACAGATGCTGACTAGGCCGGCTACAGAGCCAATCGACGATTGATCTCCGTATTTGTTTTCTCCCTCGGCAAGAGAGCGATTTTGTGGAGTAGCAAGAAGCAACCAATTGTCACTCTTTCGAGCACAGAGGCCAAATACAGGGGCACAATCGTTGCTGCATGTGAAGCCGTATAGCTCAAGAGGATATTGAAGGATCTGATTCCCCTTTACTATGACAACATGAGCAGTATTTATCTGGCTTAGAACCTGGTGTTCCACGCACGCGCGAAACATATCGAAGTGCATTATCACTTCATTCGAGAGCGCATTCAGGAAGGAGATGTTGATCTTCAACACATCAACACACATCTTCAAACAACCGACATCTTCACCAAAGCCTTAGGAGCCGACAAGCTTCGACAATTCACGTCAGACCTTGGATTGATGATCCTTGACTTGCCAAGCTTGAGGGGGAGTACAAGAGAGAACCGGATACCAGCCGAAGCGGACATCAACCAAAAGGAACCGCCCGAGTTGAACTTGAGGGGACATGTTGAGAATCAAGCTCAACCTAACATTGTGTGTGAACACATCCTTTGAGAATCTATGAGCACTCAAATGTCAAAAGTTACATCACTACTCTCTACACATTAACTATGTGTCATAAAATCATATTCTATGACACATAACTAATGAGTTCCATATTCCCCATAACTAATGAGTCTTCACATTCCTCAATGTTCTAGAGAGAGAGTATACATTGTAGTGAGTTAATGAAGAGAGAGGGTGACCTTATATAAAGCACCCTCCTCCTACTTCACAAAGTGTCAGTTGTGACTCCTTGTAATGCTACATTTTGTATTTACTATTCTCCTTGTTAATGTACACTTTCTTCTTGAGTACATTTTTTTCCCCATTTATCTATCTTGTGTATTCTCTTCTCTCATCTCTTTCCTCTCACACATACACATAACACACATCTCTCACGCTGCACAAGAATCATATCCAATTCTCTACAAAGAATTTATGGGACCCTAGACATCGTAGATGACCGCCAAATGGCATGCATGCATGTAGGCCAAGTGGCACACAACATGTATGCCAAATGGCGATCATGCACAATCCTCTGTACACTATATAAGTCGAAGATTTGGTTCAACACCAGCCTTCATCCAATCTTGGTTTATGATAATACAAATTCTTGTCATCTTGTCTTGTTATTGTCTTCTTGTTTGTTACTATATTCTTTTCTTAGTCATTGACTTCGTCTTCGAAGCTTGGGTCGTGACAATATGTTGCATTTGACCATGTTCGAGTTCAGTTTCCATGCACATACCTTTTTCATTTTTGTGTCGACTCTCAATCCTTTTCCCTCAAGAAGGATTGAGATGTATTTCCAAACCAATAAGAATGCCACACCATTCGAGACACCATATTCAACTACATCAAAACATTTTTCTCTAGATGCACCATATTCATCTACGATAAACCATTGTTTATAATAATAAGGAGATGCCATAATTCCAACCAACAAAACACCACATGTGTTCATAACATTGATGTGACTAGAATGTAAAGGTATGAAGATGGAAACACGCGAGGAGGGAACGCATGTCACTACGTGACCATCAACCATATTGTTCTACGTAGCGCTGCTCATGTGTAACATATCATTATCATAAGGTTCTGCCGCATCTGGAAGAGTAGAGAAGGAGGGAACCGTAGCCTGTATTCAGAACAAAACGATAGAAGTCTCGACTTTCCTATTGTTGTGCAGTATGAACCAACGATCCTTATCCATTCAGCCTCTACCAATAAGTTATTTATAGAGTGGGATTCCACGAGTGGGTGAGACATCCCCACCCCCACCCCACCCTTCCCTTCTCCAGAAGGACAAGGAGGATGCCGCTTTCTTACCATTCATTTATTTCTACGTGCCCCCCCAACGTAGTTGTCTTCGATCCATAGGTAAAGTACGTGCCGACAGGTCATTCCATAAAAATAAAAAACAAAAAACCCTAAAGTTTTTTGCACTACATAGATCCCCGAGCAAAGCCAGATCCAAGATCCCAGATTCCAGATCCCAAATTCCAGAGGCTAGATCCCAGGTCCCAGGTCCTAGGTCCTAGGTCCCAGACCCCAGCCCCCAGCCCCCAGGATTCACACAAAGAGAGAGAGAGAGAGAGAGAGAGAGAGAGAGAGAGAGAGAGAGGTGGGGTGGGTGTGGAACAGAGCAAGCACCATATCCACAAGGAGAGAGAGAGAGAGAGAGAGAGAGAGAGAACTGAACTCTTCTGTCATGGCTATGGCTGCTGGTAGCCTCCGCCTTCACTGCTGTGTGGGATCCCCCATTGCTGCCATAGCTGCCTCTCGCATCAGGATCATCTCCTCCTCCTCCTCCTCTTCTTCTTCTTCTTCTTCTTCTTCGCCTCACCTTTGCTCCTCCCCGTTCTTCTTCTTCCTCGATTCCTCCCCCCTGCTACACCGCCGTCGAGGAGGAGCCGGAGCAGGGTCCCATCTCCACCGCCGGGCCTCCCCTCTCACCGTTTCATCTCTCTCCGCTCAGAACCAGGTTCACAAGGAAAAGAAGGAGAAGGCGAAGGAGAAGAATGCACAAGAAGAAGGATCCAGTAGCCAGAAGAAATCTCGGCAAGATGGGGGAGTTACTGCTCGAAGCCAAGATTTCAATATGTGGTATCTCGATGTCATCGCTGCTGCTGAGCTTGCTGACTATGGACCTGTCCGAGGAACCATGGTCATCAGACCTTATGGTTATGCCATCTGGGAAGCCATTCAGGTAAATTCTATCTGTCTACTATGATATTCAATGCAATATTCTCTATGCGTATATGTTATTCTCCAGAGATTGTGCATTTCCAAAAGCATCCAGGTATACTGTGTTTGATCGTCTATGCAACTCTTCTTTTTGATTACCTGTGATGCTATGGCTATCCAATTTAAATCTATTCATCTATTTGTTTTCCAGCTACTTCCCCTTTTTTTTTTCTCTTGAAGTTCGTGAGGAATCACATACATACCTGGCCAAGTTCCTGTTTCATGCATGAAATGTATTAAATTAGGAGAAAAAGAAGAAATTTATAGGAAATGCGTAGAATAAATTTTGTTGTGTG
The DNA here is from genome assembly GCF_043228905.1 of Azolla caroliniana. Classification (NCBI taxonomy): domain Eukaryota; kingdom Viridiplantae; phylum Streptophyta; class Polypodiopsida; order Salviniales; family Salviniaceae; genus Azolla; species Azolla caroliniana. Next base: position 1,041,561 of record NW_028230448.1, on the reverse strand, counting down.
CTATAATCTGTATGATCTTCAATGCAACTTTGCTGTGATTATATCATTTATCTTATTCTAATAAGGCCGTATAGTAATACCATTTGGGAACCATTCAGGTAAGTATTGATCTATTTGAGCATTGTATCTCTGCAATCAGTTTGGGAAGTCATTCAGAAGAGTTTCATTATTAGGTGGCAGAGTTTCTGTGAAATAATACAGAATGAGTAAGATAACACAATTTATCAGAATGTAGTAGAAAGCTTATTTATTTGACTTTCCTGTTCCCTTTGAGAAGCCAAGTTTCCTTTTCATGCCTTCTGAGGAGTGGTGTAAGAAAACTACATATTGATTGATCTAAAATGCAAGTTTGCTGTGATTATCTGTTATTCTTTGCTGATTTAAATGCTATTACGTGGACTCTTGGAACATTATCTGGGAAAACTTTCAATATAATAGAAAGTTTCCTTGAAATACAAGGATATATAAGATAATACAATTTAGTTCTAGAAATTTAGTAGATATTCACATTTCTCTTGTTTTGTTCCCTATTTGATCTTCAATCCAACATTGCATCGAGTATCTTTTATTCCAATTGTACCAATCCAAAGTCAGCTACATTATGATAAAATACCAATCAATATGTGTCGGGGAAAAGTTTCTTTACCTAATTCGACAGACTTCCCTTTTCACTCATGAAATAATAGGAATGGGTATTTTGGATAATGAGGGGATGTATAATTCATACATTCTATTGTTTTTCTACAATGTCATGATGCAAATTTCTTTGATTTCAGGATTACCTTAATGTAAAATTCAAGGAGACTGGCCATTCCAATATGTATTTTCCACAGGTGAAAGATGACAAACAAGACTGTATCTTTGTTACCCATTCTTATCATTCAACACTTTTATCAATACCTTTTGGATGCAGTTCATTCCTTATTCTTTTATTGAGAAAGAAGCTAGTCATGTTGAGGGTTTTAGTCCAGAGCTTGCATTGGTCACTATTGGTGGTGGCAAGGAGCTTGAAGAAAAATTAGTGGTAAGTATGAAACTTCTTAATAAGATCACCTTGCTTTCATCAATCAAACAATGCCATGATTTGTGCTTGAGAAATGGGGAATTTTGCATGAGCCAATGCAAACTTGCTGTTATTGAATGTAAAGCTCTTACTTAGTAAACAACACGTAATACTATTTTTGACTTAACCACTCAGTACCACAGTTAACTGAACTACAAGGATTGGAAGAGTGGCGAGTGAGCAAATAGAGCTCACTATGTTTTCAGTTTTTCTTCCTTTACGAATTTGGGCACAACATAATTTCTTATCTATGTATAAATTTTGGACTGGACCATCTTTGCATTTTGCATGAGCCAATGCAAACTTGCTGAGAAATGGGGAATTTTGTGCTTGAGAAATGGGGAATTTTGCATGAGCCAATGCAAACTTGCTGTTATTGAATGTAAAGCTCTTACTTAGTAAACAACACGTAATACTATTTTTGACTTAACCACTCAGTACCACAGTTAACTGAACTACAAGGATTGGAAGAGTGGCGAGTGAGCAAATAGAGCTCACTATGTTTTCAGTTTTTCTTCCTTTACGAATTTGGGCACAACATAATTTCTTATCTATGTATAAATTTTGGACTGGACCATCTTTGCATTTTTTTGATATGGTGCACATTAAGTTGTGCATCTGCATATATATATGCATATGTGTGTGTCTGTTCATTTTTTGGTTCAACGATGAATCAAGTTGGCACCAGTGACATATATTCATGTGTAGGGATCATATGTGTGGAGATTAAAATAAAAGATTAGTGAAAAATCAAACATCAGTTTCTAAGTGAACAGACCATGCTATCACCCTCTAATTTGCATTTTGCAATGTGTTTTGGGCAATTATGAAGAAAGATGATGATGTACAATTGTTTCTGGTTTGAATGGAGGGGTGGGTTAGGTACGACCTACTAGCGAGACAATTGTCAACCACATGTTTACTCAATGGATACATAGTTATCGAGATTTACCATTGAAAATAAATCAGGTGAGGAGATATCACTTGTATAAATGATCAATTCAATAAAAGGTGTACCAATGAAGAATTCTTACTGGCTGTCTCTATTCATTACAGTGGGTGAATGTTACCAGATGGGAGATGCGAACAAAGCCTTTTGTGAGGACTCTTGAATTTCTTTGGCAAGAGGGGCATACAGGCCATGCAACTGAAGAGGAAGCAGAGGAGGAGGTAAAAAGTTCATAGCATTTACTCCTGCTTTTACAATAAATTGAACATACTGGATAGGAGGATGTTCTCAGTTTAAACTAGAAAAGTAGGTGCACCATGTGACGGTGGCATCTCTTACTCATCGAAGGAATTCTGTCTTTGAAAGCTCAACATAATTATTGGAACCTTTAGGATGGATGTACCACCAGCAAACCCTGTACAATAACAGCAAGACATGTGCATATTACAGTTCATCTATCACATAGATGGGTGGAAAGATCTGAGTTTGGCTAGGGACTAACTGACAAAATTTATAATCTATTGTTTGAAAAGAGGATTTATTCTTATGCTGAAAATAGTAATGCAATTTGTTTCCCATGTTCTTCAGGCACTCCAGATGATTGAAATCTATCGCAAGTTTGCATTTGAGGAAGCTGCTATTCCAGTTATTGTTGGTAGAAAATCACGGCTGGAAACCTTTGCTGGTGCAATTCACACATACACCATTGAAGCAATGATGGGTGATAAGAAGGCCCTACAAGCAGGAACAAGCCACCATCTTGGACAGAATTTCTCTCGTGCATTTGACACTCAGGTCTGTGGACTGGTAGCTAATTATAACTATAATACTGTATTTGCCTTGAGAAATGTAGCCAGCATTGCTCGTGGATATTATTAATTGGCTGGATTTCAGTAGACAGCTAGATCTAGCGTCCTGACTGGCATATAAAACTATTTTAGTAGATCTTTAAATTATTGTAGAAATGTCTCAGTTTGCTACACCCACACTTCCAACATGCCCATGGGATGGATCAGTTATATGTTTCTACCCCTACCCCTACACATTACATAATACAAAGAAAGAAGGGTATTTCAGTCACATCATATCCATCCCCTGGTCTGATATTCGCAGCTAATGCAATGTTGATGGTAATCTTGTCGATATGTATTTATATGCAATCCTCCAGCAAAAAGGGAAAAGAGAAATACCGAAAGCTTCTACAGGCCAAAATTAAACTATGAGACAAATAATGCAGAAGCTTATGAGGGAGAGGGAGAGACCAGGAGGTTAATAGCTGACTTGATAAGGTTGTCCAGTGGAGGCAAGGTCATATGCCCAACCCCTACATTCCACAGTGTCGTCCAGTAAATTGGTGCTATTAATAAGAATTGGATTCTTGTGCATGGGTCCAGATGGATGTAGCCAAGTTGGTAAGGTTGTCCGGCAGATACCAAAGGCGATACCTTCAACTCCTACATTTTCCAGTCATTTAGTAAATTTGTAACACTTGTGAGATTTGAGCCCTGGTGCACTGGTTCTTGATAAAAAGATTGGGTTTCTACCATGGTACAGGTGTAATACTTACTGTTAATAAAATAGTGCATTAAAAACTTGTCTTACCACTCGCACAAACTTGAGATTGGCTTACTACTTTAGTACAGCTGTAATCCTTACCATTGGTAAAGTAGTAGATTAAAAACTTGGCTTATCACTGGGGCACATCCATAATACAAAGAAATAAAAACAAAAAGAAAAGTCATCTTTACGTTCATGGAATACATTGAAGGTATATATGGGGTCCAAAAGTTGATACACATGCACATGTGAATATTAATAAAAAACTAAACTGAGATTATCAATACTGTAAAAGTAGTTTTGGTGCAGATATTAATGAAGTGAGGACTTCAAATGTACTAATAGTTCATATATAGGCATTTGGTATCTAATCAGACTTGGGCTTACAAAGATATACTACAGTTGCTCTCCCCTCTAGGCAGACAGCCCATTTTCCAGCTTGCCGGGGCACATGAACCTCCACAAGCTTGTCACTTTTTCTTCTTAATTCAAAGGGATGTGAGGTCATTCGTTGTCATAGCTTAGTACTCTTCAGCAACTTTTTGTTGAAGAACTAGACACGTTTTTCCTTCTTTGTTTCATAATGAAGAGCTATATGTTTCCATTTCTGGGAGGTGGAGCGTGGGTCTCCTAGATCAATGAGATAAAGAGCCTTCAAGTCTTGTACTCATTATCTCTAAACTTGTGAATGAAATCGTCTTTTTCTTCCGTGGTGAGAGAGAGAGAAAGATAGATGCCCGTTCGTTATCTTCAGTTTCTTGACAACCAAGGAGAAAATCAGTACATCTGGCAAACCTCATGGGCAATTAGCACACGCATGGTGGGTGGAGTAATCATGACACATGGTGATGATACGGGCTTGATGTTGCCTCCCAAGCTGGCTCCAGTGCAGGTATTACAAAGAGCAGGTACATCAGTATTGCTTCGATGACGTTGCATCAGATTAACTTTTGCATGTACCTGCAGGTAGTAATTGTTCCCATTTGGAAAAATGACGAAGAGAAAGAGAAGGTATTATCAGCTGCGCTCAGTGTGGAGAACCATCTTAAACGGGAAAACATTCGTGTGAAGCTTGATGAATCAGATCAGAGGACTCCTGGCTGGAAGTTCAATTTTTGGGAGATGAAGGTATTTTCTTCCTAAAAATTGTGAAACCTCAGTTTATAATCTAAACCCAATCTTGTATTATAATGACCTTTTTATCTGTTTATCAACTTATCTATCAGTTAGTTTTTCATCTCAAACGTCCAGTTATAAAGGCAATGAAAGAAACGCCCTTGATGGGGTACTGATTGATTTCCTTTTTTTAAACAGCTAGAAGGTGAACTTGAGGATTGATTTGAAATAACATTTTAGTTTCTTCTAACAAGCTTTTGAGTGTTCCAATGGCAATTAGTTCAACAATAGACTTTACTCACCCATGATGACATTATCATATAGTTTTGTAAATTTAGGTAGGATATGAAATTTGAAAACAGTTGATAGATAATAATCACCAACTAAAAGGAAAGACTTAATAATGAAATTGTTCATAATTTCTTTATTGAATTTCCAGGGAGTGCCTTTGAGAATTGAAATTGGTCCTCGGGATGTTGCCAACAACACGGTCGTGATCTCAAGAAGAGATGTACCAGGGAAGAGTGGAAAAATGTTTGGCATCTCCATGGACCCTCTTACACTGGCAAGTTTTGTGAAAGAAAAATTACAGGATGTTCAAGAAAACCTTCTAAGTATAGCAATTTCATTCCGTGACAGGTAGATTTACTACACAATATTTTCCTCTTCATGATTTACTTGTTTATCATTATTTTTAGTTACTTCAATAATGTAAAAACACTTGTTCCTTTTCTCAGCAATATTGTTGATGTGGGATCATATGAGGAATTAAAGTCTGCTATCAGTGTAGGCAAATGGGCAAGGGGACCATGGGCTGGAAGGTATACAAATAGTGCTGTCTTTTTGTCTATTATTTTTGTTCACAAATTTATGTTCACTAAGGTAAATGTTTTAACATCCAATGATAAACTGTATATGATCATAATAAACATTATACGAAAAAAGAGTCAACATTAGCCTTTATATGAGAGGGGGTATTTAAAAGCCACCCCCTTCATATAAGCACGGGTGGGATTTGAATCCAGCTGTAGTACAGGTTCGATAAAAAAATAAAGGCCTAGAGAGAGAGAAAGATCATTGAGGTAATGTTGCAGTGACCAGGAAGAGAATCGGATAAAGGAGGAAACAGGAGCTACTTTGAGATGCTATCCATTTGAACAACCGAGTCATTGTGGTGTGTGCTTCATGACTCAGGAGGCTGCACAAGAGGTTGCAATATTTGCGAAGTCATACTAAGTTGTAAATCATATTTATGAGCATTCCTCCATGTGCACAATAGTTTTGACACCTGAGATGCATAATGTTTCTGCATATATGCATTCACGCAATTGCTTAATACAGTACAGTGAGATTTTCCTTTCGGGCTTCAAACCAAACTTAAAGCCTACATACATTGAATGAATGTATGAATAAGAGATCACTTAGAATAGTGCCATCTAGTTTGTGTTTACATAGCCAAAGGCCGAACTCCCACTTTGACATTCTTTATGACATGAATTGTAACATGGTAACAATAGTGTTAATATAAGCTTCCCTATATTGTTTAGTGTTCAACCTTTTCCAGGGCATCATCCATCCCAAGATATTGCCATGAACTCATTGTCACAGGTACCCCAACCTAAGGGTTGATATTGAACAATATATCCGATTCTTCATAGTGATATTTTTGATGTTATTTTATTTATACTTACGAAAGCTTTTTCTTCATAGTGAGAACGTAACTCTAGCACAACTATGTTATGACATTTGACTGATGATTAATACTTGAAACTGATAGACATGGCTGTTTTTGGTGCACTTTCCCAATTTGTTATAATGTTCTTTGGCATGTAGAGCAAGAATGAATGTAATGTGAAATCATTTCAAGTATCTTACATCACAACAATGTCAAATATGGCCTCTTTGAAGATTATGGGAATAGTGTCACAATGGGAATGGAGGTACTTGACCCTTCACTAGCGTCATAGATGAATATTGTTTTTCTTCAGTAATTCCAAGCCCATAGGTTCCATAGGGAATTAACAAGTTATGATGTTCACCAAGAAAAGACCACCTTTTCTTCTACATCAGTACGTTTCCTTCGTCTACTTCAATATTTGTGATGTCCAAGCTTAAATTAGCAAAGCGTTGAAGTATGTTATTAGGGCATATTATCAAAATATCTTGCTAGCTTACCGTAGTTCCCAAATTGCCACAACTTCACCAACTAGGCAATCCTACATCCATGTGTCTCCAACTTTCATGTGTTCTATTAAGTTTGAATGTTGAATCACAATATGTGTTTCATTTTCCTTCCTAATGCATTTGGGCTGCATACATACATTGTACATTGTACTTTTGATGCCATGTTCTCTCATAAACATATATTCTATGCTCTCTCTCTCTCTCTCTCTCTCTCTTAAGTATATGTCTGTATATAAACAAGATGATAATACAAAACCTTGCTATCTCAATTATTTCATTAGAAGCAATATGGCAATGTAAACCCTCTTACGTGTTGTAAAACGAGATGACATAAATCTACCTAATTCTGAAACAATGTGACATAGATGCGAAATGGCCAAATCAACTTTCCTTTCAACTTACATATTTGTTGTGGTGCCTACCAACTCAACAAGAACCCATTTCTCAACACTAATTATATAAGATCCCTCAATACCCAAGATAGTTGAACACCACTTGTTACATTGGGGTGGGTGGAACTCACCATCAATGAAAACCCATTTAAAGGTGATGAAGTACATGTTAATGGTGCCCAAATTTGTGATAAAACAACCCAAATGGCTTTAGCAATTGGGCATGTAATGAACCTATGTTTATCATCTTCCTCAATCATTGTATAGAAAACATATACCATTCAAAGTATATATTTGTTTTAAAGCCATCACCAAAGGTAACCCATTGACCATCACATGCCAAAGAAACACATTTGCACCAAATGGAAGATGAGAATACTATCTTACATCTAAAACTTCACACCACCACTAATCAAGCTCTATCAGGCATGTATGTAAAAACTACTTTGCTAATCAAACCCTATCTTCAACTAGCTTATGCTACACATCATTGGTGTACACCATAATTATCATTTTTTCACTTCTGAATGTCCAATCTTTTCATGATTCCTCCACTACTAACTTTGGAATTGGAGAATGTAGACTAGGCAATGCCAATATTGGTCGCCAAAATATTCCCATATCCATGTGGTATGTGAAGCCTACTTCTGACGTTTCGAAAGGTCTTCATTTGCCTATATGACTTTAAGATAACATCTTTCACAGCTACCAAACCAAGCCTTGCCATTCATCCCATTTGGGGGGCCTAATTGGCTCCTTTTCATGGCAAAGTAAGTGAAGCGTAACCGCAGTAGCATTTTCTAGCAGTCATCCCCTGGTTGGAGTCCTCGCACCACAAATCCTCCTCTTGACTTAGGATTGTGAGAGGGGATCAACTAGATCCAATCCTCCTGTTGACTTAGGTGATGTGAGTATGGGCCACGCCACCTTGGCTAGAGTTGCATGATCTTCCTTACCAGACTAAATGTAGTTGCATACTAGTTGTTGAATTTGATGTATACTTTCCTTGGAGATTGTCCAACATGATAGGCTGTACCATTATGTTGCAAGTAATACCTAGTTTGCCACTATGATGTGACCTGCTAGCGAGAGTTTTTTCGAGCTCCAATGTATCAACTTTTGTCCAGTGGAGTGAATAATTGGTGCACTCATTGTCTCTAGAGGAGTGTTGAATCCAATTTGGAAACCCAAATATTTGGTGCTCGCCCCTTGATTGATCCACTTGAAAGTGGGATTTGGGTGCCATGCAAGATGTGCTTCATGAGAAAGCCATAATGCATAGGATTTGTGCCAATTGATCATGGCGTTTGGCCTCTTGCAAAACATGGCTCTTCTTTAGATTTTCAAAGTCCCCTTGCATGTAGACTGTGCTGTCATCTGCAAATTCTATATCCAGGAGGCTTTGGTGAGAGTGCGAGTTCTAAACATGGATCTCAAACCACGTTTCTCACACCAATTGGAGGATTGATTCAGTGCATCGATGTGGAAGGCGTAGTGTGACATAAGATGAGGGCTCTAGTGCGATCAACCTAATTCTGAACCTACATGGCTTAGTCAACACATCCTATGGAACTGATGTATCATAGGTGAATCTGGGCAACTAATTGGATCAAGTAAGGGGTTGTCATGGGGATACATTGCAGAAGGTCTAGGAAAGAGTATAGAATGTTGGGAATGGTTTGTCATTGCCAATACAAGGTCAATCCAATATACTCCATGGAATCATCGACGGATGGACTATGATATCTGAAATTATTAACGCTCTATTGCTTAGGGAAGCTACTAATCAAAGGACGATAATGGAGAAGTGGATAGGCTATGAGGAGGAGGCTTCTTTGATCCCAAGAGGTAAGGAAATACCAGACAAGATCGAAGGCCACGAATTGCGAGACAATGAGACACCAACATTGAATATATCAATTCGAGTAATCACATATACTGGTCATAAATGGATTGTAGATCCCGATCTGATCAAAGTACAACTAGAATGACACATATGTACTCATGAAAACACATGGCTATGTAAGGTCAGTTAGAACCCTTTGCAATGGACGTGACACGATCTATGCAGGTCAAGGAAGCAAAGCCATTCCTTTCTTTCAATTCATGACTAGATTGGGTTGCTACATTCTAGTCGCTCAAACTGCCCGACAGCTGGCTACTGCAAAGGTATGACACACATATCATATTTGTTACGAACATGACCATATAATATCCCGTGGTAAGTTTTAAAGTATGGTCATGCCCATAACAATATTCCTCATACAACTATCACTATGTTTTGGCAGAAATTTTGGAAACAACAACATGCTAAGCGAATTACCATGTTCCAATGGCTATTAATACATAAGTCGATATCGGTTGGAGCATGGCATCATGGAAACCTTAGTTCTCCTAATTGTGTGGCATGCCCAAATGCAACAAAATCAATCCGACATGCCTTGTGGGACTGCCCAAAGACCCATAGAATATGGCGGGGGTTGGCTGCCAATTGCAGTTGTGCTAGGTGCAAGGCACAATCAAGTGGGGAAATGCATGTTGGTTATCATGGCAGGTCCCAGTGGAAAGGGTTGACTATCAAGAAGAGGGGATGCCTTTGATGATAAAAGAACAAGAGATTCTATTTCCCACCATTGACAATATCCACTCAACTCCTATTAATGCCAAATTTCAAGTTGTGTTGGAATCATAGTTCCTAATATTCGCGTACGTCCAATTTACTGGACGTACGCGAACGTTTGCAAACGTACGCGTATGATACGCGATATTCGTTTGGCTTTTTTTTTTTTCTTTTGACTTTTTTTTGGTTTTTTTAATTTTTGATATTCATAATATTTTGTGAATAGAAGTGACATCTGACACACATACACACACACTCTCTCTCTCTCACACGAGAACTGACAGATTTTCTCTCTCTACAAAATCTAGATATCTAATATACATATTACATACTCCCTCACACAGACAAAACCCATAGCTCCTCTCTCTCTCTCTCTCTCTAGAGTCTAGATATACACTCAATCACTGTCTCCTCACACATGCAAAACAGGGCTTCTCTCTCTAGACCACACACGCTCTCTCTCTCTCTCTCTCTCTCTCTCTCTCTCCCCCTCACACACACACACACACTATGTACACCATATACACCATATGTATATATAATATATCTATGTACCGCGTATGGATTTCAATCATACTTGGAGCCTTTTCACGTATGAGTATGATACGAATATTGGCGTTTGAGTATGACACGAATGGGACGTATGGCTAGAACTATGGTTGGAATTGATCAACCCAATAACTCATTGGATTCTATGGAAACAACGATGCACACGGGTATTCTCTAACCAAACCATGCATCCAACAATGTTAATGCAAGAGATATGAAGTGAATTTGTAGCCACTCTAAAGAGCCAATATGATGGCCTCACGAGCGGATCCGATGGAGTTGAAAGACAACGACTAGCCTTCATCCAACAATGGTCGTCCTCTCCCTTTCTTGAGTCAGTGGGTATCCACATAAGATGGAACTATCGCGTCCCTATAGGGATTTTTATATAACACTCTCATTTATAAAATTTTATAACTAATGGAAGGAGTTTTTTTTTGGAAAAAAAAAGCCTTACAATTCATTTGAACTCTAACTTGAGACTTTCTTTCCATCCTAATGTAATATTCTTGAGGTTGCTAACACATTTGTTGTCAAAAAATTACTTAGGGGCTTTCCAATTGAACCATTTCAAATATTGTTGCCAACGACACACTAATTATTGAACCATTTGATTTTGAACATTTATTTGTTTGAGTACTATCCCCAACATGCCACCACAAAGTTATAAATTTTGTTTTCCCATGGTATATACCCACCTTCTCTACAAAATGACAAATTATTTATGTCCTTGAGTGCATGCACATATACATTTTAAAAGGTTAAATATTTTTGAGCCACCATATGATCTTCTAAATTTACTAAGACCGACGTGGCTAAATGTTTTAGGGTACATATATTGCTATATGAAACACTCCTCATTCCAAATTTGAATCTTTCTTCCTATATTTTAGTGAATGAGCCAAGCGATCGAGTGATTTCTTTGTCCATGGTAATAATGACAAAAATTAAGAGATCATTAGGATCATAATTGCTTGTACCACTTCAACACAAGTGCTAAATTGCCAAGGTTGAGACTCCCAATACTTAAACTTATCCAATATTGTAATCGAAATCTAGTTCAAACTTTGAGATGGCGAGATACAACACGAATAGGGTAACCTAATTATTGGCATACATATTCTTGATCTAATATTTGGTGACACCATCCAAGATCAACAAAATCACTCAATGCATCTAATAAACATAATTTGACTTTCGTATATTAATAAGCAAACACATTCCATTCATCCATGGCTTTGGCTATATTATTAGGTAAAGCTTTGAGAAACGAGAATGAATCATCTCCCAATGCTTGGGATATCAATTGTTTTCTGGATGGTAGAGCAAGACCGACTATTTTTTCCTAGATGTTGCCCATCATGCAACTTACCACAAAATGACAAATAATAATGGACTCAATGAGCGTCCTTGTCTTAGTGACATTGTCAATGGTATTGCTTGACTAAATACACCATTTAACATAACATGTGACACTACACCTAACCCCAACATAAAAGAGAGAGACGTCCTTACATCAAAACCCATATGAGACATAAGTTGGGTAACAGAAGACCAACTTACATGATCATATGCCTTCTCTATATCTAGTTGTATCATTAAAATTTGTTGTTTTGGTTCCTTCATGTAATCCATGATCATTTACTACTACTTAACAACCCATTAATTATATTGGTCTCCATTGATAGAACGAAACACAAGAGGGAACTTTTAGTATAAGATTAATGAGGCAATTTCCATAAATTAGGTATCTTATTAGAATTCTACACTTCTTTGAACAATGTTGTAAGAGGGCCTTTGAGTTGTTGAACAAAAGCTCAAAAAAACACACTCCACCTCATCTTCATTTACTTGCAAGTGCACATACATATATGCTTATGAGGAAAAACGACTACACGTATATACTTGCATTACCCCATTACTTACAAATTCTTTAATATACACTGCCCTAATTCAATTCCACTTCAGCACATAGTCACTCACTCAATACTAATTCGCATTTACATGTTCTAACACACATTCCAACCCCCACAAACCAAGAAGGAAATAGTAAGAAAAAGCATGACACATGCCATCTCACATATGCAAAATCAAGACCCTCCATAAAGCACATCATTTTCTCTAATCTAGGTCCTTAGTGGTCCTACTCAAATTTTCACACGGCATGCACATTAATTTCACAACATGCGATGTATTGTGCCATTGAGGATAGGGAGTTTACCAGATGAGAGTCATCAACAAAATGATAAGAATGGCACAAACCTGTGGCTTGGTTGGTACAATGTTATTCCCTTGTGAAGGCCCAGTGAGTTGTAGTATGAACTACTTAAAATAGAAATGGGTTGAATCTTCAAAAGAGATCGACAGCCTCACTGCATTGTGCAAGATGTGGTGGACGATTGGAAACGGTCCCACACTTATTATGGACTTGCTCATTCACTACAACATTTGTACAAAGATTAAGTGCATCTCTTTATCACATATTTCCTTGCCGAAGGTTTGGCAAACACTTTTGGATATTTGGACAAATTCAGTGCGTCCTATCCAACAATGCCTATTTTCTCCAATGGACACGATTTTGGGCACTCTGGACCATTTGGACAACCTGCAATAATAAGGTCTTTGATGGAAACCAACTACATTGTTATATGTACATAGAGACATGTACATAGTGTGAAAAGGCCAAAATGGCATGTGCTCTGGTTTTACTTTTTACTTTAATTCCCCCCCTTTACTAGATATAGGGTGTGTGTGAGAAAAACTCCTTAGTGTGTGAGGCAGAATTTACAACCATTGTTTTTCTTTTGTTCCTCCCCCCCCCTTTTTGAAACAGAGTTTGTCTTCACCGAACTATTCTCTCTTCGCTCTCTATTCTACCGATTTATAACAGTGGTATCAAAGCTTGGGAGATCACAATAGAGACCATGGGAGTTCACAATACAGAGCTTGGGAGATTGTAGCAACAACGTTGGTGATTGGAGCTGCTTGGTTGAAGCATCGACTCACTGTTGGGGCATCTACAATTTTTGGGTTTCTCTTTGACAATAAGAAAACTGTTTGCTATCCACAGGTATTTCTCTTATTTAAACTCTTGCGCTTGTTCGACATATTTTTCACTAGAAATAAGTTGTGGTGGGAGACCTCACTACATTCGACAGAGAGTTGAAATAAATTTGGAAGCATAGCAAATGCCTACAACTTGGGATTTTAGAAACAAATGCTAGTTGTACTTGATATTTTGGAAGGTGCATGCATTGTGGCGTTTGATATATGCACTTAACGATATCATTTTGAGATTTTTGGGCAATAAGTTGGCTAGTTGCTTGAGTTCTTGTGCTTAGTTGTTTGATATTGTTGTTCACTCCCATGGAGTCCGAAATGTTGGATGCATCTAGTGGCACTTTTGTTGGTCTCAATAGTTCATGTAAGAACTATTCGTTTTTGGGAAAATATCATATTGAGATCCGGAAATTTGATGGATCTAATTTTGCTTTGTGGAAGAATCAGATGCATGATGTATTGGTTCAAAGAAAGCAAACGAAGCCTCTAGGCGACAAAGCGAAGAAGCTGGATGACATGGATGATGATGATTGGGAGGAACTTGATGTGTTGACCATGTCTATGATAAGATTGCACTTGGAAGATAGTGTTTATTTCAATATTTTAGATAGTAAAAATTCTAAAGAACTTTGGAAAAAATTATGCAACACATATGAGAAGGAAACTGCTGCAAACAAAATGACCTTCGCATGAAGGACACTGATAGTGTTGCTTCTCATCTAAATGAGTTTGATGCATTATGGTCTTAGTTGCAACCTCAAAAAATGACTATGGATGATGAGCTAAAATGTGTATTTCTATTATGCACTTTGCCTAGCTCATGGGACACATTTTGCACCATTATTCGCGCTAGTGCACCAAATGGGAAATTGGTCTATAATGACATATGTGGAGCAGTATTGGGTGAAGAAATCCGTAGGAAATCTAAGGTCATTTCACAAGTTGGAGAGTCATATAATGTACGAGATTCTGGTTATGGCAAGAACCAACAACGTGGTAGAAGCCAAACCAAAAATAACCATGGAAATGATAAGAGCAGAAGCAAATCTAGATTTAGAGACTTGTGGAATGCCATTACTATCACAAAAAGGTCATATGAAAAAGGATTGTTATGCCTTGAAGAACAAAGAAAGAGAAAAGGAAAGGGGTAAAACTCATGGTGATGGGCATGTTATGCAAGTGACTGGTTCATCATCCTCAAAGAAAATAGAGCAAATAAATGCTACATGCGATGACGATGTTGACATTTTGGTCGTGGATGATGATGCTACTTATGTTGAGGTGAATATGGCTCACTCGCTTACTCATACATGGCTGTTGGACTTTGGGGCTTCATTCCATGTGACCCCACATAGAGAGTGGTTCACACGATATGAAGTTAAACCACTTGGTACAGTCTGACTTGGAGATTCACGTTAGTGTGATGTGGTTGGCATTGGAGATGTTATGGTACAATTTTCTGATGGTTTTTAGATTCTTGTACAAAATGTATGCCATGTGCTTGAACTAACTCGTAGCTTGACGTCTGTTGGACAATTAGATAACTCTGGATATAAAGTGATATTTGCTTCCAAATCTTTTCGTATTACAAAAGGAAATATGGTTATTGCCAAAGGGAACAAAGTTGCTTCACTTTATCCCTTAGTTGTCCATAAGAAAGAATATCTTTTGATTGTCATAGAACAACCCATGACTTGTATTTGGCATGGTTGTTTAGGCCATATGTCTCGTAGTGGAATGGAAACTCTGTCACGTTTTGGCTATTTACCCGTGTTATCATTTTCTAATTTTTCAGTTTGTGAGCATTGTCAATGTGGTAAACAAATGAAAAGCGTACATAAGATTCGTTCTGATTCTTCTACTCAACCCTTGGATCTAGTTCATACAAATGTATGTGGCCCTATGCCTACTAGATCATTGGATGGAGCTTTGTATTTTGTTACATTTATTGATGATGCCACAAGAAAGGTGTGGGTGTATCCCATAAAGGGAAAGGGTGAGGTATACCCCATTTTTTGAAAATGGCTTGCCTCAGTTGAGATTGATAATGGAGGTGAATATACCTCTAATGAGTTCAGGATTTTTTGTGAGTCTAGAGGCATTCGCAGAGAGTATACTAGCCCCTACACTCCTGTACAAAATTGTGTAGTAGAAAGGATGAATAGAATCATCCAAGATAAAGCTATTTCTATGTTGCATCATGCAAACCTTCCGCAAGGTTTTTGGGCAAAATTAGTTCGGACTGCTGTTCATGTGATTAATCTATCACCTAGTACTGCCAAAGGCTTGAAAGTGGCACAAGAGTTGTGGACTGGAAAAACCCCTCACTTTGATCATCTTAGAGTGTTTGGATATGAAGCATATGTTCATGTTCCAAAACAGTTAAGGCAGAAATTGGATTTCAAAAGCAGAAAATGTATTTTTCTTGGCTATGAAATAGATGGTTAGTTTGGATATCGCTTATGGGACCCTGAAACACGCACTATAGTCAGAAGTAGTGATGTCGTTTTCAATGAAAAGATTATGCATAAGCAGACAATTAAGGAAGTGGAAATGAGGAAAGTGGTGTTTCAAGATGTTACACCCTCTATTAGTGTGCAAAAGAATAATTCCACACCTATGCTGAACAGTCCTAAAAATGTTCACCCATATGATGATGTTCAAAATGAGGATGCATGTGTACAACCTGAAAACATTACGACTCTGGTTAAGCAACCAGTGAGACGGTCTACTCGTGTCTCTAGGCCACCTGCTAAGCTCACAGACTATGTGATGTTAACGGATGCAGGTGATGTTATGAAGGCGCTCCGGCTCTTCTTTGTGCACAACGGATCGTGATGTGTTGGATCGTTTAGTGCTCAAGGCAGAAAGGGAAGGGGGAAGGAGACTTACCTCTGTAGCAAAACCAAAAGCTTCTATTCCATTACACGCAGAGCTCAACTCGCTCTAGTAAGTTTTCTGTTCTTTTTTCTTCTCTACTCTCACTTTTTACCTAAGTATATAAGTGACTTATATATGCAACTAATTAGCTGTGACTAGCGAAATAGTTGTGAATAGCTAAATAGTTGTGAGTAGTTAAATAGTTGTTTTACTTATATGTCCACTAGTAGCTAATTTCCTAATAGCTACTATAGGAGATCTCACTTACCAATATGCACCATATGTGTTTGTTGAGCTTGTTTCTCAACACTCCTCCTTAAGCTCAACTTATCCTTTCTCGAGATCATCTTCAATCTTCTTTCCTTCATGCTTTTCAGCTATCATACCAATGGTTATAACTCCCATCATGTCCCTGAATTGTGTATGTTTTTCCAAGCTCAATCCCTTTGTAAGAATATCAGCAACTTGTTGATTTGTGCTTACATACAACACATCCACTTCTCCATCAATCACTTTTTACCTAACAAAGTGATAATGCACTTCAATGTGCTTTGTTCTTGCTTGGAACACTAGGTTTTTTGCGAGCTGAATGCTGCTCATATTGTCACACCAAATTGTGACTGCACCATCTATATATTCTCCCAAATCAGCAAGCAATCTTCTGATCCATACCTCTTCACAAGTGGCTATTGCAGCTCCTCTATATTCAGCTTCAGTACTTGATAGTGCAACAGTAGCTTGTTTCTTGCTACTCCATGAAATAGTTGCACTTCCCAATGTAAACATATATCCACTTGTGGATCTTCTATCAGTTTGGATTCTAGCCCAATCAACATTTGTATATCCTTCTAGCATCATGTCCAGATCAGCCTTGTAAAACAATCCATAGTTTTGAGTAGCTTTTACATACCTCAAGATTCTTCTAATGCAGTCCAGATGTGGCTTTGTTGGCTGCATGGTTGTTTACGTACCCATATTTAATGTTTAAATACATATAGTACCTCATCATTTGTATAGTACGTACTATACCTCAATGTTGTTTAGTCAAATATCATGTACGTTTGTCCAATACGATATTTAACGTATTTATAAAAAAACAGGTATAATACGTATTTATAAAGAAAATGTAAGTAAAACCCTAACAAAAAGCAAAAGAAAAAAAAGATTTTAGTGAAAAAGAAGCCAAAGGAAGGAAGAAAGAAGAATAGAAGAGACGACGATGAAGAAGATGAAGAAGAAGAAGAAGAAGAAGAAGAAGAGAGAAAAGAAGACATAAACCTGTCTTGAGTGTGATAATCATAGAAGATAGAAGAAGAAGAAGAAGAAGAAAACGAAGAAAAGAGAAACCTAACATGAGCGTGATAATCATAGACGATTCCTCAATCTATGAAGACATAATTGTAAATAATTACAATTTGAAGTAGAACATCGTGATACACACTTACACTGATTTATAGAATAAGGGAATGTCGACATCCATATTACTACAAGTATTTTAGGATGTGAAATGTTCAAATGTCTTATATGCATTTTAGGATATAGAACTATCTTGTGCATCACAAAATTGTGTAAACATAGATGTTTTTTACAATATTATAGATATTGTTTAGAAAGGTAAATAATTTTCAAATTCTAGAAGTATTTAACGTACAATACGTATTTTACGTATTTTACGTATTTTACGTACTATACATAAAATACGTATTTAACGTACTATACGTAAAATACATATTTTACGTATTTAACATATTTTATAAGTATTTAACATATTAAGAAAACGTATTTAACGTATTTTTAAATTGGGAGCTACTATACGGGTATTAATACGTTAAATACGTATGGTATCCGTACCGTACCTAACGTACCTAACAACCTTGGTTGGCTGTTGCATAAACTAGCTGACTAATCCAACAACATAACTCAAATAAGGGCTTGTTATAGTCAAATATATGAGGCTGCCCACCATAGACATGTACATGTTTACATATTCTATTTTGGCTCCCAAATCAACCCTCAATTTGTAGTTCTTATCCAGTGGTACATCAATAGGTTTAGGGTTTAGGGTTTAGCATACCATACTTCTTCAACATAGTTGTTGCATATTGTTTTTGCAACATATATATACCACTTTCAGATCTGATCATCTCAATGCCAAGAAAGTATCTCAGCTCTCCCAAATCCTTCATGTGAAATTGCATTTCAAGATTTTTTTTCAGCTTCCTTATTTCATCCATAGAATCACCTCCGATGATTAAATCATCTACATAAATCAAGATAATAACAATGCAATCATTTATCTTCTTTACATACAGTGATGGATCAACTTTTGACATTTTGAAGGCAATTTTTTTCAGAGATTCTGAAAGTTCTTTATGCCATGCTCTCGGTGCTTGTTTCAGTCCATAGAGAGCCTTTTTCAGCTTACAAACATATTCTGGATGCTTCTTATCTTCAAAACCTGGTGGTTGACACATATACACTTCTTCTTCCAAGTTACCATGTAAAAAAGCATTTTTTACATCCATATGGTGTTTGTTGCCGTGGTGATGATGTTCGGACTCAAAACGGCGCCGACAACATTCCAGAGGATCATCATGGAAATATTCGGAGAATTCATACCGGCATTCTTGCAGGTGTTCCCCGATGACTTTGCCGTTTACAGCCGGGAAGGAGACCACCTTTAGCACCTCCGACCGTGTCTAGAAAAGTGTAGGGCTTACCGGCTAGGCCTGAATCCGGCGAAGTGTGTATTTGGCGTGTCCAGCAGAACGCTACTGGGGCACATTGTGAGCAAGGAGGGCATCGCCGTGGATCCGGAAAAAGTAAAAGCAATCCTGGAGGCACCGGCGCCAACAACAGCAAAGGCATTGAGCCGTTTCTTAGGCCAAATCCGTTGGCATAGCCGAATGCTCCGGTATTTGGCGGATCTAGCTACACCAGTGCATGCTGCGGTACACCGAACACTGTTCCAGTGGACCGACACCGAAGACAAGGCGTACCGGGCACTCAAAGTTCTATTGTCGCAAGCGCCGGTAGTGCAACCCCCGGATTGGGCGAAGGAATTTCATGTGTTCGTGGATGCGTCCGACATTGCAATCGGGAGTGCGTTGATGCAACTTACGGAGCCAAGATGGTACCGGCCTGTATATTACGTAAGCCGGAAGTTATCCCAAGCTGAACGAAATTACTCCACCACGGAAAGGGAAGCTTTAGGCATGATCTACAGCGTAACAAAATTCAGGCACTATTTATTGGGAAGAAAGTTTTCCTTCCATGTAGATCACTTGGCACTCCTCTACCTAGTGTCCAAAGCGTCACTTACCAGTAAGTTGGCCCGGTGGACTTTGCTATTACAGGAATTCGAATTCGAGATATTCCACCGACCCGGCATACAGCATGCGGTAGCAGATTATTTAAGCCGGTAAGATTCCGGCGAAACCGGCGATAGAGTACCGGACGAGTTTCCGAATGCTGAGCTATTTCGAGTCACTACAGAAACGGCAACAGATGAAACGGTGGCACCAGAAGATAAGTGGCTAACGAATATGCACCAATTTTTTAGCACCGGATTGCCTCCGGAGGAGATGAACCGGGACGAGAGGAAGCGCCTGGTGGTACAAAGTCGGCACTTCTGTTTATTACAGGACACGCTATACCACAAAGGTGCGGACGGTGTATGGCGATGAGCGGTGCGCAACGATGAGAAGGAGGTAATACTACGGGAAGCACACTGCGGAGTCGCCGGAGGCCATTATGCCGGGGATGCTACGACAAGGAAGATATGGCAAAGTGGCCTATGGTGGCCGACTACATTGAAAGACGCAGTCTGGTATGCGAAAGAGTGTGATCTATGCCAGCGAATGGGCCAACCAACGGAACAAGCTAGGATGCCGCATCAGCCAGTACTACCGCTAGAACCATTTCAGAAATGGGGACTGGATTTTGTCGGTTCGTTCAAACCACCGGCGATGAGAACTGGCAACCGGTATGTTATCGTCGCGACGAACTACTGCACTAAATGGGTGGAAGCCAAAGCCTTACGAGACAACACCGCGGCGTCGACGGAAAAATTCTTATACGAATACATTTGGTGCCGGTATGGATGCCCCATAGAGCTAATAAGCGACCAAGGAGGGCACTTTCTTGGACAAGTAGTGGAGAGCTTGACGTCATTCTATGCGGTAGTACATAAACGGAGCACCCCGTACTACCCACAAGCCAACGGATTAGCTAAGTCAACAAAGAAAATGCTACAGAATATCCTGCGGAAGATCGTTAATGAGAATCGGACATATTGGGACACGAAGCTACACAATGCGCTCTGGGCTTACCGGACAACGTACAAAACAAGCATCCGAACAACACTGTTCCGGTTAGCATTCGGATTAGAGGCAGTCATGCCGGTCGAATTCCAGGTACCGAGCTTACGGATTCAGATTCGGGAACGACTCAATGAAAAGGAATCGGAGGCAATTCGGTTAAAGGCGTTGTGTGAACTAGAAGAACACCGATTGGCGAGCATCATGCACCTGGAATTGGAACAACGACGACGGAAAGCGTTTGTAGATCGGCACCGGAAGGGAAACGAAAAGATGTTCGAAATCGGCAAGCTGGTACTAGTGTTCCAGACCCGGATGGGTAAAATGCCAGGCAAACTATGGTTTAGATGGACCGGACCGTACTGGATCACACGCGGGTTCAATGGGTCTTACCAGTTAGGGACACTTGCCGGCGAGGTGCTGGGTAAATGGGTCAACGGATTTAGACTAAAACCATACAAAGGACCTATGCCCAAGAACCCATTTGAACGAAGGGCCGCCACCGAATCAGACGCCAGCAGACCAACCACGACGGCAACCCGTGAGGAAAACGGCTACCACCAAGCCGGTAAGGGGGAGCATGAGCCGGCAACCGGGGAAAGCATAACGACGGCAAACCGTCAAGAGGCCGGCAAGGTGTGCGTTTCGGGTAAGGGTCCGATAGGACCGGAGAAAAATTAACCACACAATTAATTTTACAAAAAAATAAAAATAAAAATAAAAATAAAAAATAAATAAAATAAAATAAATAAAATAAAAATCGAATGGAATCAAATAAATCATGAAAAGGAGTGGTGGAAACGGCCATGCAAATGAGGAGTAAAGAGGCACGTCGAAAAGGTACGAGGGGCTATGAATAGGACATTAAACCACTGCCACATGGCACACAATGCTATTATAGTACACGACCTGCACATGCGGAGGCTCGAAAAAGGCGTCAAGATGCAGAGAGAAAAACCCCCACGCATCGAGACCTTCTCCTATTGCGAACCAAGGAGAACAGACGCAGACAGACGCGTGAAGATCAATCGCAGAGAGCTCGCACACAGAGAACCCCCTCACTCAGAATTTTCTCTCTCACACTCTCCCTACCACCAAACCTCGCCAACGCTCTCCAACCTCGACGTAGACATGGACTGCCAAAGGCTGTCTGAAGCCACCAAGAAATGGCTACGGCAGCACGGATTGGAGGGTTTCTTAATGATCACGGAGGCAACGCCACACAAGGAGGCCGAAAAGATTATCAAAGAAATCGACACAGAGGTGATCATGGAGGAGGCGATCCGTCCGTTAACAGGCCTTCCGGAGGGACTCATCTACACGATCGATAATCCGACCTCCGAGCAGCTCATCAAATATTTCGGTGAGTACTCTCTCACCAGCAAGGGCTACAGGACACAGGGCGGCGAAGACATGTTATTCCGTGAAATTGCCCGTGTACTCCATGAGTTCGGCCACGTATACCCTCGACCCCCCGTTATGCCTCAGAACCGAGCAAGCTTGATTATCGCGACGTATGAAGGGTTCAAGGTGGATTGGCCGGTGCTGATCGCCGACGGGTTGTGTACGGCTATTGATATAGTAAGAGGAAAGGACGGCAAGGAAGGCCGGAAAATATGGCATGCGGTGACGCAATGGCTCACCCTATTGGCGCCACCGGTCGAGCCTGTCCAAACCAAGAAGCGGGGAAGAGCAACGGACGACACCCCGAAACCTGCTTCGAAACGGCAACAACTGTTGGCCTCCAAGGCCACTAAGGGGAAGACGGCCGATGCAAAGAAGGCGGCAAAGGAGCGCGCTAGCCGGAAGCGGCCGACGGACACACACGAGGAGACATCGGCACGGCCCCTGAAGAGCCCACTCCACCGACTGGTGTAGCAAGAAACGGACACCCTGGCGGCAAGAATGAATGTCGGGACTCAACCAGAGGAAATGGAGGAAGAACCCACAGAGCACCTCCAGCGGCGGCCAGTGAAGAGCACTATTGAATCAGCCGGGAAGCGTTCGGACCCACAGAAGGATGGAACGCCCACAACTCACACTGAGCATCCCACGCCAAGGGAGGCACCGGAACCGGTTCAGATGGAACCGGTCACAAAAGTCCCTACACAACAAGCAGCACCGGCAAGCCCCATAACTCAAGAGCCGGTTATACAAAGGCCAACCTTCTCAGCCAGCCAAGAACAAGCAGACAAGGGGCGGCTAGCCGAAACACACTCAGAGCCGGAACGGCAAAGTGGTCAGCTAGCAGAACCAGAAGTGCAGCTCGACGCAGTAAGGCGGGACTAGCCACCGGCAAGTAAACCCATCAGCCAACCCGCCGTCCAGACGCAACAACAGTGCACCGGCAGCCAATGGCTTCGGTGGATAGGAGAACAAATTGCCGGAGTAGTCGGATGCATAGAGGCGGAGGAAAGAGCGCAAACGGAACGATTGCTTGTCACAACTGATGAACTGGAGACGGCCTGGTCAAGGATCCAGTGCCTCGAACAAGACTTGGATCGGATCACAAGAGACATGGCCAAAATGGCCTTAACCGCAACGCAGATCCAAGCACCGGTGACTTCGGTTGATGTACAGAGGAATAAGACCCCGGAGACACAAACTGTCCCGGAGAAAGATGCGACGCAAGCCCAAGAGCTTGCGGAATTACGAGATGAACTTGCCGCACAAGAAGCATTACAGAGCCGCGAACGCGACTTGAAGAAGGTGACCGAAGAAGAATTAAAGAAGACTGCTGAGAACCTCCGCCGGGCAGAGGAAAACCTGCGTAAAGGACATCATGCTTACGACCGGCTAAAGGAGGAAAAGGAGAAATTGCTGCAAGAAAAAGACAAGCTGCGACGGATGGCGGAGACAGAAATCGAGAGGCTGAAGGAGGAACTCCGTCAACAGAAGGACCGGGAGGACCGTGCGCGCCGACAGATCAACCAGAGGCTGAAGCAGAAGACCGATGATTTTGATCATCTGCACTAGGACTACAAGCAGCTGGAGACGGAGTATAAGCAACAGCAGGAACGGATGGCTGAGCTCCGGCAAGAAGTTGATAGGGCCACAACGGCACTCGCCGAAGAACAAGCTGAGAGTTCCAAGCTATTGGAGGAAGCGGCGATGGACCGGATGGAGCTCCACAAGCAGAACCATGAAGAAAAGGAAAGGGTGACAATGGTGTTACAGAGGTTGCAAACAACCTATCAAAGTCAATTGTCGCATTATAGGGAGCAGGAGGCGGACACGGTAAATAAATCACGGATGGGAGCCGAACAGATCCAGTGCATCCTCCGGTAATGGCTCACTAAGACCAAAAGCTTGATTGACGACAGCTCTGTGCGTTGGTGGACGAAATGGGCGCAGAATACGGCGGAACTCCAATTGCTCAGGGCGGACGTAGAAAACCGGCGGAAGGAGGGTGACGATTGTTATACGCTGACATCGGAGGACTTCACCACCATAAGGGATGAGCTAGCCGAAGATTTCACAGCCCTAGCGAATGAACAATTGGTACAGGTCCGGCAGCTCGTAGCTCAACTGGACGACGATCGGCTGGAGGCTCAAATCCAATTTGAGAGCTATGAGGGGTCCCGGCTTCGGGAAGAAAAAGCGAGAAAGGCAGCAACGGTCAACCTTAGTGATGAGCAACCGTCGCCGGTACTAGGACCAAACGGGGACTAGGCTGGGGTCAGTCAGCCAGAGACAACCCCGATGGAGGAACCAACGAAGGAAACGCCGGTACCAGAGCAACAAACGGAGCTGCAGCCCCAAACGGAGCAACCACAGTAGCAACAACAAATTCCCGATGAGCCATTGGAAATTTTGGAGCAAAGCATTCTGGACATTTTGGAGGAAGCGTAAAAGGGTCGGATAATGGGTTCGACGTACAAGGTACTGTCCCACGAGCGTGCCATGTGTTACTGGCTGGCAAGAAGGCTTAAGGAGGTCCAAACCAGAGTGTGAAAAGGAATAGTTTATTTGGGAACTGTTGTAATTAGTAGTCTTAATATATATATTAATATATGAGAAGATGTGGACGGACGGACCGGAATCGGTATGCCGATCCGGATCCGGACCGATCCCGAAAAGGTGCCGGTTGGCACCGTTTTGTATTTCGCACTGGAGACCTATATAAAGGCCCAATTACAATGTAATTGGGAGCGAATAATTAATAGAACTTATTGCCTTAATCTTTCAGTATTGATTACCGTTCTATACTCATTGTTATATCTTACGCGTGTTAATGGTGTGTTGCTAAGTAATCGATTAACGTCTAATTAAGAGTTGTGCCGTAAGTCATCTTGCGGTAACACCCTTTGGTGAAGTGTCTTAAGTGGACACCCTGTGTTAGGCTGTTGTCCGGCCCTAGGATTAACATGGAGGTGGTCATCGCGGCAGAAGTGATCGTGACGCGGAATCGGATGAAGAATTCGATTTCGGGCCGGCTGAAGAAGCCGAAGAAAAGAGCAAGGGTCATAACCGTAGGGAAGAGCCGAGGATAGCCAAATTAGGGGGAGATACAACCAAGAAGGGCGTAAAGGCCAAGACGAAGACTTGGTCTGATGTAGTCAAAGGCCTAAAGACAGGAGACGAATTGGAGATAGCCAATTCGGATGGGAGCGGAATTGAATCAAAAGTGTTGGATTCAATCGGAATGTTCGATTTGGATATGCCGAATCAACTGTAGGCCATGCGAAGAAAAGGGTAGTGAAGGACGGCCAACACTGCGACAGCAAGGGAGCTGAGAAGGGCCGGATGAACAGACAAGCCAACCGGAAGGGTCGAGGCGCACAAAATTGAACAGGACAAGGAGTGTGAGCAAGGCGTGAAGCCAGAAGAAACCAGAGCAGTGATCCGGAAGAACTAGAATAGCCTCAAGTTGAGCTTGAGGGGGAGTGTTGAGATACAAGCTCAACATTAGTCGGGCCGGTGCGTAAACCGGGTGCGTAAACCAATGCGCAACGAGAAGCCATAGCGGTGCGTAAACCGCGAGGCCGTTGGGAAGATATTCCGCATAGGAATATATTTTGGGTGTTAGTGTAGAGCTCAATTATGAGCATTGAAGTATGTGTCAGTACTTTTGTCAGTCCGTATGGACTTGTATAAAAGTGCTCATTGAGCACATCCTATGTACAGACAGAGTATTATTTTGAAATAGAGTTGTGTGCGTTCTCTCTCTCTCTCTCTCTCCCGCATACTGTGTGTGTCCAAGCTCTCCATTAAACCTGTGTTTTCCTATGTTCTGCTTTCTGTTGCTTCCGCACGTTGTTCTTTTTACACACATAAAATCTTCACTACATCTCTGTGAACATTCAGTCATTGCTATTGTTTCATGTTGCATCACAAATGCACCATCTTTATCACAATCTTCACTGGTTGAAGCATAATTATTTTGCTGTCTCTTCCCTCTTTTTTCATCAGTTTGCTTTTTATAGCATTGAGCCTGTGTATGGCCTGTTTTTCCACAATACCAACAACCATCATCATTCAAATAAGTTTGCTTACGTCTTCCTCGATTGCTCCCCCTACCTCTGATGTTGTTTCTTCCACTTGTAGCTTGTTGTTTCGTCCACTTGTAGCTTGTTGTCCTCTAGCTGAACCAAATCTTCCATGACCTCTTCCAACACTATTGTAGAGGGCTTGCCCCTCAGTCTCAGAGTTTCCTTTGTTTACATCTTCCATTTGATTTCTTTCTTCCACTACAAGCATTGAAACTAGAGCTGGAAAACTTGGGATGCTATCCCTTGGGAGAATAGATGTTTTGAAGCTTTTATATTGAGGTCCTAAGCCTCTTAAGCATATTTTCACCTTATCATCATCTTCTACCTTCACATTAATTGAAGCAAGTGACTCACATATGCTCTTTATGTTTAGAGCATACTCATTCACTGACATCTTACCTTTTTCTAAGGTATTTAGCTCAGTCTTCAACTAAAGCTTTCTACCCTTTGTGTTTACTGCAAACAGTTTTACCAAATTGTCCCAAGCTTCTTTTGGAAGCAAAGCATATTTTAAGTGTCCAAGCATCGAACCTGAGATGCTAAGTGATAGCCAATGCAATACTTTCCTTGCCCCTTGATTCCATTCCTTAAATGCTTTAATCTGTGCAATAGTTGCATATTGTCCCAAGCTTCTTTTGGAAGCAAAGCATATTATATGTGTCCAAGCATCGAACCTGAGATGTTAAGTGATAGCCAATGCAATACTTTCCTTGCCCCTTGATTCCATTCCTTAAATGCTTTAATCTGTGCAGTAGTTGCATATTGTCCCAAGCTTCTTTCGGAAGTAAAGCATATTGTATGTGTCCAAGCATCGAACCTGAGATGTTAAGTGATAGCCAATGCAATACTTTCCTTGCCCCTTGATTCCATTCCTTAAATGCTTTAATCTGTGCAGTAGTTGCATTTTCTTCAGGGATCTCTGGAGCCTCTTCTAGGTCCCCTTCAATGTAATCCCATTATCCTTTTCCCATCAGGAAATTTGTCATTCTGAATTTCCACGTCCGGAAATTGTTTTTATCCAACTTTTCTGTGACTATTTGGCTTCCATTCTTGGCAGTCATTCTCTCTTTCAATTAGGGCTTTTGCTACGATTAACTTCATAGACAACTCTCTGATTCAACTAGAAACAAACTTCTCAGATCTATACTGTTCTAATCTTCTTTACGAGCAAATATGCTTTGATACCATGTTACGAAGCCGCTCTGACTCTTCTTTGTGCACAATAGATCGTGATGTGCTGGATTGTTTAGTGCTCAAGACAGAAAGGGAAGGGGGAAGGAGACTTACCTCTATAGCAAAACCAAAAGCTTCTATTCCATTACACGCAGAGCTCAACTCGCTCTCGCCAGTTTTCTGTTTTTCTGTTCTTTTTTCTTCCCAACTCTCACTTTTTACCTAAGTATATAAGTGACCTATATATGCAGCTAATTAGCTGTGACTAGCTAAATAGTTGTGAGTAGCTAAATAACTATTTTACTTATATGTCCACTAGTAGCTAATTTCCTAATAGCTACTATAGGAGATCTCACTTACCAATATGCACCATATGCTTTTGTTGAGTTTGTTTCTCAACAGGTGAACCCTCTTGCTATAAAGAAGCTATGTTAGCTAGTGATCATGGTAAGTGGGTGCATGCCATGCAAAGTGAATTGTACAGTATTTATAAGAATGGTACTTGGGATTTAATACCTTTGCCAAAGGATAGGAAAGCATTACCATGCAAGTGTGTCTACAAGTATAAATATACATATGATAAGACTTCTCCAAAGTACAAAGCACGCTTGGCAGCAAAAGGTTTCAAGCAAGAACAGGGAGTTCACTTTGATGAAAATTTCTCTCATGTAGTTAAGATGACTACATTGCGTATGTTGGCTGCATTAGCTGCGAATTAGGACTTAGAATGAGTCCAAATGAATGTAAAGACTGCAACTTTCTTGCATGGGGATCTTAATGAGGAGAGCTATATGGAACAACCAGAAGGTTATGAAGTCTCAGGCAAAGAACACTTGGTATGTAAACTCAAGAAGAGCTTGTATGGGCTTAAGCAGTCCCCAAGACTCATGTAGTTAAGATGACTACATTGCGTATGTTGGCTGCATTAGCTATGAATTAGGACTTAGAATGAGTCCAAATGAATGTAAAGACTGCAACTTTCTTGCATGGGGATCTTAATGAGGAGAACTATATGGAACAACCAGAAGGTTATGAAGTCTCAGGCAAAGAACACTTGGTATGTAAACTCAAGAAGAGCTTGTATGGGCTTAAGCAGTCCCCAAGACTCATGTAGTTAAGATGACTACATTGCGTATGTTGGCTGCATTAGCTACGAATTAGGACTTAGAATGAGTCCAAATGAATGTAAAGACTGCAACTTTCTTGCATGGGGATCTTAATGAGGAGAACTATATGGAACAACCAGAAGGTTATGAAGTCTCAGGCAAAGAACACTTGGTATGTAAACTCAAGAAGAGCTTGTATGGGCTTAAGCAGTCCCCAAGATTGTGGTACCAAAAGTTTGATGCTTTTATGAAGACTCAGGGGTGCACTAAAAGCAATGAGGATCCTTGCCTTTATATGAAAAAATGTTCAGATGAGAGTTCCATTATGTCGATACTCTATGTTGATGATATGCTTATTGTTGGTAAAAACAAGGATGAATTATCCTTATTGACGAAAAACTTGAGCCAAACGTTTGACATGAAGGATTTGGGAGACACAAAACATATTCTTGGTATGCGTATTACTCGTGATAGGAGTAAGCGATGCATTTACTTGTCTCAGGCTGAGCACATATCCAAAGTACTCAAGAGGTTTAATGTGGAGAATGCAAAGCTGTTGAGCACTCCATTGCCTACATATGTAAAGTTGAGCACATGGGATTGCCCCACATCTGATGAGGACAAGGAATTCATGACCAAGGTTCCTTATCAATCTGTGATTGCTAGTCTCATGTACGCCATGGTGGCTACTAGACCAGACATTGCATTTGCAGTGGGAGCGGTAATTCAATTCATGTCAAATCCTGGTAAGAAACATTGGGATGCACTCAAGTTGATAATGAGATATCTGAGTGACACTAAAGATAAATTGTCTATGCTTGGGTAGAGGTGATGTCTCTATCATCAGATACATAGATTCAGATTATGTTGGATGTGCTGATAGTAGGAAATCTACTTCAGGGTACATTTTTCAAATTATGGGAGGTGCCATTGCTTGGAGATCCCGTCTCCAAGAATGTGTTGCATTGTCAACTACAGAGGCTGAGTATTTTGCAGCTAGTGAGGCATGTAAGGAAGCAATTTGATAATGAGATATCTGAGTGACACTAAAGATAAATTGTCTATGCTTGGGTAGAGGTGATGTCTCTATCATCAGATACATAGATTCAGATTATGTTGGATGTGCTGATAGTAGGAAATCTACTTTAGGGTACATTTTTCAAATTATGGGAGGTGCCATTGCTTGGAGATCCCGTCTCCAAGAATGTGTTGCATTGTCAACTACAGAGGCTGAGTATTTTGCAGCTAGTGAGGCATGTAAGGAAGCAATTTGGCTGTCTTGATTAGCTAGTGACGTGGGTATACCGTAACATGTACCCAAACCGTTTTATGATAGTTAGAGTGCCATTGCTTTGGCTAAGAACCCAATATATCATGCAAAGACCAAGCACATTGGAGTGCGATACCATTTCTGTCGTGAATGCTTAGATAATGGTTGCATTAGCCTTGAGAAGGTTGTGTCTTGAGAAAATGCCGCAGACGCATTGACCAAGGCCTTACCACGGCATTGTTGTCATTTGATGGGGATCACCTAGTGCCTTATGTAACATGCCCATCACGTGGGAGGTATAGGCCTTGTATAGTTCAAATTTCTATTGTTCGCACTCTTAGTTTAGGCCTTTTAGTGGGAGATTGTTATATGTACATAGAGACATGTACATAGTGTGAAAAGGTCAAAATGGCATGTGCTCTAGTTTTACTTTTTACTTTATTTCCCCCCCTTTACTAGATATAGGGTGTGTGTGAGAAAAACTCCTTAGGGTGTGAGGTAGAATTTTAAGGCATTGTTTTTCTTCTGTTCCCCCCCCCCCCCCTTTTTGAAACAGAGTTTGTCTTCATCGAACTATTCTCTCTTGGCTCTCTATTCTACCGATTTATAACATGCATGAAGTTAGCTTCTTTAAGCAATCCCTTAGGCAATCTCTATTTGATTGTCTACAACTTAGAGACACCACACTGCAAATTTACAATCTTTACTTTCAGTGCTTTTAAACTCTTTAGTGTCTAATCAACACTTCTATATTTTTCTTTATTCTTTGTGGGTTTTCACCTCACTTTGAGGTTTCCCGCTAGTAATAAAAGTGTTACTAAAAAAAACTTAAAATAGAAATGATCTATTTGTTCCTGATTTATTTCCGAAGTGTGAGAGATCATTGCAAAGCCCCAAATGTGAGAGAGCATTGTTCAAACACATCTTATTCAGATGCCCCAATCAACATTACATATTGCATCCGCTCACCACAACTCATTCCATACGTAGTAAAGTTACACACTTAAATTCTTGTAGGACCATCTCCAAAATCATTACCAATTGTAAAGCCACTTTCTGCAGAAAAAGTAGAGTTTAGGTTTTTGTTTCAATATTGATATAGCTTCAATTCACCAATATTTGTGATCATGACTTCTCATTATCTGATTTCAGCCTTTTGTAGGCATTAATGTATATTTCTTTCTTTCCCTCAAGGTAGATTTGATGCAACATTTTCCAGATATTTTTATGGCATTGGTTAGGACACATGGTGTGCCATGTTTGAGTCTTTCCAATGTTTGCACCTCTCAATAGGAGTAATCATAGAAGGAGCAAAGAAATGTTGGCAACAAATTATGTTCTAAAACCAATGTTTTACAACCAAGTTATACATTGGATGAGGATGTGAAATGTTGTCCCAAAAGGCTTCAAATACATCCAAAGCATCAAAGAATCATGATTCCTCACAGTCTACCCTAGTTGGAGAGCTTATTCCTAAGCAAACAGTTAGGAAATAAGAGAAGGCCAAATCCTCTTTCCACCGAGTACAAAATAATAATGACACAGGCATCTAAAAAATATTGGTGATCTTTACAACTTCCAAAGCGTCATTTGACGCTTCGGATTCGAATACTTTTATCATCTTGAGAGTGGAGATGAATGAGTAGCTTGATTAGTAGCTTGTAATCAAGCGTAAGGTAAGAAGAGGGATTCCTTTTTTATGAACAAGAGCAAAGATTCTTGGCAAAATAGAATTCACACTACGCATTTTACACAAAAAACAAGCAAACGACAGCGCAATCGTCGGTCTTGGAGCCCGCATTTTTGGCCTTCCAAGCATTAACAGCCCTGCCCACTACAGCTTTTGCAGCAAAAGATCGGTCATGTGTGGATGCTACCGTCTCCACAACTTCTTCATTTGTAAGAACATCCCACACCTGGTTAAAAACATGAAGTTGATCATAAAAAATAGAGTAAGTTTACTCAACTTTAAACATCATCTTTTACTATCAAGATTTTTTGAACGATTCACCAAAAGAAACAACAGTTTTATAAACTTTCAGCTATCTTTTACAAGCAATATTTTTGAAAGACATGACAACATGCTCAAGAATCTTCTACTATCAATCTTCATCAAAAAAAGAAACTAAATCTTTGCAGAAAAATTAAAGATTCGCCCAATATTTACATGCTTTTAGAGCTTCTTTAAGATAAATTAGTAGAATTCCCCAATAAAGGTATTGTAAAATAATTCACCAAAATGTACAAGATTTTAAGACTAGGCTAGCAAAATTTCTCCAGAAACATGATAATCTTATTGAAGGAATGAAGAAGATTAAGGTCAATACTGTGGTTGAAAGATTAGCTCAACTTTTATGAGCATTCTCTGGTTTTCTTCACATATAAATCCACTCAAATCATTTACACCAAGTATTTAGCGTTTCCTTGATGTTAACTATTTGTATAGAATCGATGAAACAGAAAGAAATGGAATAGATGATTGAGACATACCCCATCAGATGCAAGAACCACAAACTCATCTTTCAAGGAAAGACGCCGGTAAGTGACTTCAGGCTCCGATATTACACCATATTTCTTGAGGCAATGATCACCCAGAGTCCTAGTCATGGCCAAGCCAGGAGACTTGTGATAGGGCAACCAAACCCGATGGACTGAGGGCTCTTCGGCCAAAGGAAATACACGGCCTTTGTGTCGTCTGATCCTTTCAGCCTCTCCTGTTTTTTTGTTTCCAGACAAGGTGATGATTAGAAAACTGCGCAAATCTATTTTGTTCAATCTCCATTTGTATGTCTATACAATGTTCATTTATACATGTATAGAATGTTTATATATGTCCATTTGTAAACCTATACAATGCATAAATTATATACAATAGAATTTTGTTTCTATCTCTATGGATGCCATCTATTGCTTCTGTGAATTTATACATCTGTACAA
The DNA here is from genome assembly GCF_043228905.1 of Azolla caroliniana. NCBI lineage: Eukaryota > Viridiplantae > Streptophyta > Polypodiopsida > Salviniales > Salviniaceae > Azolla > Azolla caroliniana. Next base: position 1,008,894 of record NW_028230448.1, on the reverse strand, counting down.
AGCATATCCTATTCATCTTATATGTTACTCCCAGTAATTTTGTCCCATTCACTAGTATCTACATACAATGCAGGCTGTTTTTCCAGACCAGCTACAATATCTTTTTTCTCACTCCAATTTTACATCTATTCAATGCACATTGTTTTTTCCTCCCAACTTAGTTAGACACCCAGTGGTAATGTATATAATGCAGATTCTGCTGTCATTCATGTTTGATTCACTTGTCTATATTCAAAGGAGGTGGTGATTTGTTATATTCACTTGTACCACAAGTGAGCTAAGAGTAGATTTTGTATCTGTACAATGCAGAGACTGTGATGTTGTCACTAGGTAGAGACACAATGAAGTTCTATTACATTTTATGTCTATATTGTGATGCCTAGAAAATGCACGTTTTGAGCTTTACTTACTTGGTACATCAGGTTTCAAGTCAACAGTTAGCTGTAAAGCCAAGATAGAGTCATCATCAGCCCTGGTTCCTAAAACTGCTCTTGAATCTCCAACATTAGCTACAATGAGGTCATCCCCCTACATAAAAGAAAGCATCATAACGTTAATGATCATATCAATCGACCATGGGAGCTTCTGTCATGAATTATATAAATGCGCCATTTCATGATTCCTCACAGATGATTTATGCAACAGATTAGAGCAAACTTTTTTAAGACTACGACAACCTTGAAAGAATAATTAGCATAACTAAATATATTCTAAGATTGATCAAAGAATTACGTTGGAACACAGAGCGAACATTGACTTGACTACAACCACTGTAGAGACGATGGACATCCTTACGAAACAAGGACACCAAGCGTTGACGATGTGATCAAAACATGTAAGTAATAGCTATGATGAGGTGCAAAATTGTTACGAATGGAACAAAGGAGCAAACATGTGCTCCATGATGATTCATGTCTTACAACAAAAACGTATGGAGTAAAGAAGGCTTCACAACAAGTATGTGTGTTTATGTACGTATGTATATACACACTGATCATTGATATAGCGATGAGGGTTCTGGTAATTCGTCTAGTATAAGACATTCTAAGATTCATCATAAGATTTGTTAAACAAAGAGCAGTGAACAAAGATGTCATAGTATTATAGAGCAAACCGATTACCTGTTTTATAAGTGCTACTGCTGTTGTTCCACTAGAAAGGGTGTCAAAATCTCCTCTTGCGAGTTCTTTGTCCATTTTCTTGTATGCAGCACAGAATGATTCTTTCCACGCAAAGATGTGAGATGGATCTCCCCTCATCATAAAATGATGATGGTAATGATCACTTATAATGTTATTATTATCGGTTTCACTGTCATCTGAATTACTAGACGACGAAAAACTAGAGTAATTTCTTATATCATCAAGACATGGTTGGAGACGCTGCCATGACCTAGCCAGTATGTTTGGCAATCTATTCCTCACACTTCTTGATACTCTGTGTCCATGTCTACCATGACCATCAAAGATACCACAAAACATGGTTCCTTGACCAGGTTCTTTATCACAACCAAACTTCTGCAGAGGAATATGAATAGAATCAGAACCACATTTCAAATTAAAACTTCATATATATATATATATATATATATTGGAAAATTAGAGATAGTTGGTATTGCAGCTATGGATGTATGAATACCTCCCAGGCAAGCATGGCATCTTGATTGATTTCTTTGTGTTGTCCTCTCTGAGTGAAGAGAGAAACCCTGTCACTCCCACCGTTTGATACATACCACTTGCTTAGGCTTTGCATAGATCGATACAAGTCATCATCATCATCAGATATAGCATCATTATCCCTTCCTTGAATTGATGGATGAAGAAGATTCACAGAATTTCCTTCATCATCATCATCATCATCTTCTTCTTCTTCTTCATTTTCTGAATCATCATTATTTTCTGATGCAATCATATTTATGTATTGTGAAATGGCAGGATAAATCATTGGCCATGAAGATCCAAGCTTGGATAAAATCTTGATTAAAAGGCTGCTTTGCCATAGCCTTCTCCAACTCATATTCCTCATAAAGAAGCTCAGGCACTGATCGCTCATCATAGTATAGCAATATTTAGCTCAGATCTATCAAGAAAACGGAGATTTAATTATAAATAGATCAGTTAAATAATGTACTCAGGTTTCTTCTGTAATATAATCAGGCTATTTTCTCTGATGAAACTCAGCGTGTATATTTGTGTACTATAATAAGTCTAATTCAGACAGGAGATTAATCGTTGATTGTGAGTGCCTGGCATCAGCGGTTTCTTCCAACTCTACTTTTGATATAGATATATATTTTTTCTCTTCCTTTCTGGTTACTGTGAAACCCTAAAATGGGTACTTCTGGATCTGCAGACAGAGTTTCTGTCACAATATCAGAGGAAAACAACAGCGAATCTGCTGTTATAAATGAACGAATCAAAGGCAGAATTAGGGGAAAAAGAACAAGCTCCACAGATTATATAGAGCTTGATTCAACAGAAGTGTAGGAAAGTTCTCTGATCGAATCCACTCATACACTTGTGATCTGAAATGTGAATGAGCTCAAGCGCATGATTCAATGAAAGCTTAGCTCTGATTTCTTCTTCTTCGTCTTCTCATAATTATAAAGGGGGAGGCTGAGTTCAAAATCCCTTTTACCGAGATATTTATCTGTCCTTCAAACTGTACTACGAAACAAAAAGAACGTGGAACAAAAAGGATGGCTCAGAATCAAAGAGCAAAAATGAAAAACCTTCTTTTTTCTTTTCCTTTTCTTCGTTTTCCTGTAGCGATGACAGCAAAAAAGTAGTAGGAAAAAAGAGCAATAAAAATCTGCGAAGAATTAAGAAGCACCGATCCACAGAAGAAGAGGGGGAGGGGGGGGGGAGACGGAAAATTAGGGCTAGCGTTAGGGTTAGGGTTAGGGTTAGGGTTAGGGTTAGGGTTAGGGTTAAGGTTTGGCGATGGCGATGGCGATGGCGATGGCGAAATGCAGAAGGAAGATCAAATAATAATAGGGGTTGTAAATGTTTTAGATATGATAGGATTAAGAGTCAGACTAATATAAATTAAAATCAGGATTATGTATAATTAAGAAATGATCCTTATCCTTCATAATTAATATTATTATTATACATAAATCCGCTTCCTTATCCGTGGTGTGGTGTGGTGTGTGCCAGAGTGTCTCACGAATTCGGATTAGACGATAGATATCATGGGACCCCACCCTTGATCCATAACGAGAAAATCATCGTGTCAATTCCATCTGCCCATCGAGAGTCAACGGGTCGGTCCAGAGAAATCTCCATCAGGAGAAAGTGTGTGTCCGAATCAGATGATCACAGAACACTCTCTTGCATGCTCATTCATGCTCATGTTGTTGCTCCTCCTCCTCAGGGTCCTCCGTTCGATGTCCCCGGTGCCCTTTCTGCCCATTGCGAAGATAAGATCATGGAACCCTCTGATCCATCTCACACATTGCTTGCCTTGCCTTGTGGCCAATTGGACGGGCGGGGACGGGTATAGGGGGTCGGGGTCCAAATCCGGATCAAGAACTGTTAGAGAGTTAGTATACCGAAGACTGTCTCTCAATCGTTCAGGTTTGTGCGACGCGAATATGTCACTGTTTATTGCATTTGGCCCTTGACCCGATGGGTCAACCATTAGCTTGTTAACACTCGATGCCATTACATGTCTTCATCATCACTAACATTAGTAGAAAGCAATTGATTCGTGAAAGAGACCAATGCCCAATAATATGGATGTCGAAATCTGTATGCTACGAGAAGAAGAAGACGTGCCATTTCACGCAATATGTATGGACAGATACTTAACTAAAAGTTGTTTTCCATTTGGCATACGAGTTTTGAACCGGACCATTTTAAGGTCTTGGTCGAATGAGAAAAACCTTCATTTTCGTTTGTTGGTTGACGATTTAAAGTTGTTGTATTTGATGCGGTTTCGTTATGGAAATTTGGAATCTTGGTTACTTGTAGTTGTGTTGATTACTCTTTGTTGATGATTTGCTCGATCTCTTGTCTTGCCAGGTGAAAGTGAGTTGCACGTATCTTAGCATCAATGGTAGGATTATGGATCTTGTAAATCTTATTAGACATTGGTTTTCATCTTGGTCTCCAATCCTTCAAGCATTACTTCTTCAGTACATATTGGCATCTCTACAAACATGGTGGTCCAAAACTTAAAAAAGTTTAAGCTTTCTTATGACCATCTACAAGTTTTAATGCACAAAAGTAGATCGTTTGAACTTGAATAAAAGCTCACTACCTTTTTCCATGTCAAGAGCTAGGATGATAATTAAAATACTGAAGATTGTTAGGTCATTACGGATCAAAATATTGTAGGCCCACATTAAAGAGGGTGTAGTGTTCATCCAATTTCTCTCAGACTTAGTCTTTGCCAAGGTTACAACATCATCAATATTGTAGCTTTGCATATGTCTAAAGTTACATGTGCAAAACCCCTTTTTCTTTCCATTGGGTGTAAATGACCGTACATTAATAAATTGGTTACCGTCAAATGTGGGTCTAATTCTGATTTCCTTTATCCAAATCATCAACATGTTTGGATCACTAAGATATCATAAGATTGACCTGTCATATTTATTATTAGGCTGAAAGCAATACATGGGGTATACCTTTCCCCAACTAAAGATCACAAAAGATGCTTCGTGTTATAGTGACAACATTTTATATCAGATGTGACATTGCACGTTCTTAACATGAAGACTCAGAATAAATCTCTCAATTGTCAAATCTATTGTTATCTTTGATATTTCTCAATGTCGATTATAATGGCAAAATCGGATATGCTCAATATCAATTTAAGAAGGCCGAATTAGATCATATAACAGTTAGAATAAAAGGCATTCGTTCTTCTTGTTCAAACAAAGGGCCCTCCTTGCATGTGGATGGATCGACAACCTAGTTTTGAACCAGATATGGGATGCTAAAAAATATTTCCAAAGAAGTACCAGAGACAAATAATAAAGGGCATCTTACACATTCTAGATAACAATGATTATTGCTAGATTCAACTTGAGTAGTTAAACATGTTAAATTGAATGTGGTGATGACCTAGGTAAAGCTTTGGGCTCTTACCCTAATTCCTCCCTATCACATTGTTCCTATACTTGAGATACATCCTTCTCTCGCTCAACTTCGAACTTCACAACAAAAAATGATCTATTCATATGACAACTATACCTCTATAGGTCCAGCTCACCAAGAAGAAGCCTTTTATATTGAGATCAATAAAGGGGCAGAAGTTCCGGTTGAAGAAAAGAGAGTAGGGAAGGACAATGAAGTCGAGCCCTCAAAAAATATGAGACCCGATATGTTGGAAGAAGGCAGGAGCCAAATTTGGCCCTCACATGCAACGAGAATGGGAAAAGAGAAGGGCAACCTGACCATGTGTAGGATTATGAGCGAACATCTCTAAGTCAGAATCCATGTTTATAAGTGACACACTCTACCACCTTGGTTGTTACTCGACTTATAATAGGGGCACTTGTGCATCCTCGAGAGCATGTGTCGAGAGTCTCCCTCGAGGTAGTGGACGTACTAGCATGAGGGCTATGAATAGTAATTCCAAACGATTGGAGAGACAAATACTTTGCATACGACTTGAATATGCGGTTGGGTATTGTAAGTGGCAGAGTAGCCTTGATGCTATGATCCACTTAGATTTAGCCAATCGCTGCACTGATTTGTCCGCGCAATCCTTGGAAGAGGGATTTTAGAAAATGCCATGGAGGATTTCCTTGTAATGTACATAATTGTGATTGGTTCTTTTTTTGAGATGTAAGACTAGTGAGTTGTGTTGGGAGTAATTCAGAAGAAGTGCATCACTCTATATCATCATTACCATCTATGCATGTACACTAACCCTCAGATTTTGCAATGGAGTTTCTTTTATTTATAGCACTGTTGATCTCAAGACATTAGTATTGCTCTTTATCTCATCGTGTAAAATTGAACACCTCTCTTTTTCTTTGGTTTGTGGTTTAGGCACATGCCAAATCTCAATAAGATTGAGAAATGGTTGTAGCAAGACAATTGTGTAAGGCTCCTTTCCACAGAGGCGTTGAGTTACCTAACTCGTGTGAAACATTTGTCCGAAGCGAGGTTTTGAGTCTAAGTATGTGACTCTCCCATGAACTATGATTCGGGGACAAAAGCAAGGGTTTTGACTCCCAAGAAGTGTGTGTTCTCCCTGTTCTATCCTATTTGGGACAAAACCCCAACCTAAACTAGGACCCACCAAGGGGTCCATTCCTAGTCCCAACGGAGGTGCCACCATGGGTTGGGACACCAAAGACCACCCAATGGCTAGCCCAATAGCTAGTCCCAATGACGAGTCCCAATAACCATCATTTTGCCTATATAATGAGGATCACTCCTCATTTCTTATCATTCCTTGATTCACACTTTGTCGAATACGGGAAAATAATGGACGTATTCACACTGTCCCATTGGACACACTAGGTTTAGGCTATGTAAACAATTAGGTAATTAATTTAGGGTTAATTAGTGTCTAATTATGTGAGTAGTTGAACACGTACATGATTAAGTAGCATAAGATTATGTGATATGAGTGTGTGTAGATGTATGCGAGAAGGTACACTTAGAAACACTAAGACAAGATGGGGGATGATTAACACAAGTGTAGCTCAAGGAACTCTCACTTATATTAAAAAGACATCAAAGAACAAAGATACCCACAATGAGGTATATATACATCTCATGTGCAAGGGTGCACATGTGTGAAGAGAATATAGGTACAAGGATGTAAGTCCTATATTCAATGAACTTGATAGTGGAGGATCTAGAATTTATCTCCACTTAAATACAAAATCCTATTTAAGGCTTTGAAGTCAACACAATAACTAGATTCTATGTATGTAACTACTAAGTTAACACATATGACAAAAATTGAGCTTGATATCTCAACACGCCCCCTCAAGCTCAAGTGCGAGGCGTTCCGCGTTCGATTCGACTATTGATGTTGTCACCGGTTCCTTCCCCCCTCAAGCCGTCAACTAAGGCTTGGAGTGTGAAGTGGTCGAAGGCCGAGTGCTAGCGAAAACTAGTGGAGCTTGTCTGCTCCTAAGGCCTTGGTGAAGATATCGACCATTTGTTGATTAGTGCTGATGTGGTGAAGGTCGATATCTTCGGCAATAATGCGCTCCCAAACATAGTGGTAGTGTACCTCTATATGTTTTGTTTGGGCATGAAACACTGGATTTCAGGCTAGTTGTATGCTACTCTGATTGTCGCAGTAGATACGTATCGGTTTGGAGATCGATTCATTGAAGTCCTTGAGTAGCCGCTTCCGCCAAATGGCTTCGTAGGTGGCTAAGTTGTAGTCGATGCCATCTCGTGGAGTAGCAAGAAGCAACTGACAGTTGCGTTGTCCAGCACTGAAGTGGAATACAGGGGCACGACTATAGTTGACGCCATGGGTTTGAGCATACCCCTTAGCGAAAAGCCAAGCTTTGTATTGGTTGATGGAGCCATCAACATTGTGCTTGATATTGTATATCCATCGACAACTGATTGCCTTCTTGTGCGGTGGAGGTGCTACAAGATCCCAAGTCTTGTTGTCGACCAGTGCTTGCATTTCTTCGTCCATGGCTTCAATCCATTGGGAGTCACGAGCCACTTCTGAAAGGCTTTTAGGCTCTTGTTCTGTTGTTACATTCATCATGAAGGCATAGTGGTGTGTCATGTACTCATTGTCACCGAATCAAGTAACCTATTCTTCTCTCGTGACGAGCGTCCGAGTTTTTCGTTGTAGATGCCAGTGCCTTCTTTACGCCGAAGGTCCACATAATGGGCACTTCGAACTCACTGTCTAGCGAACGAGCCAACTCGACTGTATCACTTTCGTCAAGCGGTCGACGTCATATTCGGGCATATTACCTTTACCCTTGTTCAACCAACCCCTGGTTGAGATATGCTTTTGGTGGCTTAAGGCTCACGTGGTTTGCTCATCAATATTGAGCTTGGACTTTCTCTTGGTACAAGCTATGGTCGAATGTCGTCATCCATGTTGACATCCAACTCTTCCTCGGTCGGTTCAAAAGGAGTTGAATCGAGCTCATACCATGATGCCAATTCGTCAAAGATAACATCCCAACTTACCTGAACCAAATGGATAGAAGGGTTGAAGCACTTGTATCCCTTTTGTTTGGATGAATATCCCACGAGAATGCATTTTTCCGACTTCAGGTCGAGCTTCTATTGTTTCTCGTTCGGGATGTGGACATACGCAATACTTCCGAACACTCGTTGATGCGACAAAGTTGGCTTCTTTCCAGCATACACCTCATGTGGAGTTAGTTTGTGTGCTCCAGTAGTTGTGCATTGATTCATAATGTAGATGGTTGTGGATGCCGCTTCGGCCCAATAGTATTTTGGCATGTGCTTCTCATGCAACATGGCGCGTGCTACCTCGAGTATGTGCCGATTCTTTCTTGCGGCTACACCATTTTGTTGGGGTGTGTGTCGGCATGAAAATTCTCTCTGTATGCCTTCACCTTGGAGATAGGAGATGAATTCATCGGAGAAGTACTCCTTTCCTCCATCTGATCGTAGGCACAGAATATGTCGGCCCGTTTCTTTTTCCACTTTGTTCTTGAGCTTTTGGAAGTGGGAGAGTGTTGGGAAAATAGGTCCCTCCCGATGGGAAGAGTACGAGCCAAATCGAGTAGAGAGTCTATAGGGAATTTGGCCGAGGCTGAAAATCGAAAATCGATTATATAATCGATTCGAGAGACTATGTTTGTAAATAATCTAGATGTGCCCATTGAGGCTATATTTGTAAAGAGTCTTCTATGTATATGAGTATAATTACACTTAGGGCAAGTAGTTAGATGAGGTGTGTGGTAATCATTATAGTTGTTACAAGTTACAGTGAGTAGTTGCCTCTGTAACTAGTACGAGGGAGAGAGAGAGAGACAAACAGACAGAGTTGTAACTCTACCGTCGTCTGTCAGACGAAGACGAGCTCGAGGTTGTTGCCTCTGAGTTTCATTGTACTCCTCTCTGTTACACTTAACGATTCATTTGTTGGGGTTTGTGGACCCCCGTGGTTTTTCCCTTTCGGATTTTCCACGTTAAAAATACTAGTGTCTCTTGTGTTTGCTCTACTTCCTGTTTCCTGCTATCTGTGCATTGGCATTCTTGTTTTTGCACCCGCATACGCATACGTGATAACTAGTTGTGGCCGGTCGATTCTCAACCGAGAGCACTTCACTCTTCTTCTTCATCGGGAAGATCCAAGTGTACCGAGAGTTGATGTTGTTTGCCAAGTTGACAAGCTTCACATACTCAGTCGACTTGTTTCGACTCAAAGGTTGGAAGTCCGATAACGACTCCCTTTGACTGCATAGCTCAGAGCCGTTGGAGGTTGATGTGGCCAATTCTCTTGTGCCACAACTCAATATCTGATAGAACCTTGAGACCTTTTGCATACATGGTTCTCTCCGTCCTCTGGCCATGAGTCTACCATTCTTTTCTTCGAACTTAGAGTTAGAGGTGTAGTTGGTGAATTCTCGACTTGTGTTGTGGAAGCTGACTCACTTCTTTTCTTTCGGCACTCCTCTTCATGGTGGCCGATCTTACCACAGTAGTTGCAAGTCATGGGCCTGATTTGTTGACTGTGTTCGGCATGAAGGCTCCCCCTTCTTCCAAAGGTTCCTCGAGTATTTCCGTTTTCTTACCGAAGGGTTGAGTTACTTTCGTGACTCCAGCCGACTCGTCCTCCTCTGCCTTGGCCAAAATGACATCTTCTACCTCGACCACGTCCACGACCACCTTCCGAGTTCGAGAAGGACATCTGTCCTTCCGGCATCTTGTTCTTTGTTCTAACATGATTCTCTTCGAGCAATAACATGGATTGAAGGTTGAAGAACGAAGGAGGGTTCTCCCTCTCTAAGATTCCCGTCCTTATTGGGTCGAACCGGTGTGCGAGGCCACCCAAGCACACTTGCACCATCTCGTCCTCTTCAATGTTTATGTTGATGGAGCTAAGTGAATCGCAGATGCTCTTGATCTTGCATGTGTAGTCCAACACAGACATGTCTTTTTGTTGAAGGTTGTTCAACTCTTGCCGGAGTTGAAGCTTGTGGGTGGTCGTGTTGGCGGAGAATATTTTCTTCAAGTTCTCCAACGCTTCTTTAGGCGTCTTGGCATCTCGAATGTGATAGAGCATGTGATGGTGGAAACATGTTGCTAAACAATACATTACCCGACTCGCACCTTGCTCCCATGTTGGCGTTTGTAATGTCGGGTTTGTTTTTGAGGGCACCGTTGATGTAGCTCCAATATCCTTGGCCGACTAGGTATTGGTTCATCTTGTACTCCCAAGATGAGAAATTGCTTCGGTCTAGTTTTTCATTAGAGAGTGAGCTACCCATTTGTGTGTTCATGTTGATATAGTGTCTTCTCTTTCAACTTTTCCTTCTTCGATCACGTACACTTGCTATGTGTTGAGCGGACAAGCCCAACCGGATTCGGATCGGCTGAATAAGCCAGAGCCGGATCGGATTATAACCGGTAGGCCGTTAGAGGTCTATGATCCTAGCCTAGTACGTAGACATATTTCTTGGAGTCAGTGTCAGTCGCTCGTATGAGTATTGAAGTACATGTCAATACTTCTGTCAGTCCTTTTAAGGACTTGTATAAAAGTGCTCACTGAGCACATTGTATGTAAAAAGTGTTTTCATTTTGAATTAAGTTCATTGTTCTGCTCTCTTTGTCCCTCTTGCTCTTTGTCCGTGTTTTGTGAAGCTTCCATTAATTTAACATGCGCTTTTTTTGTTGCTATCTGGGTGAACCGGTTCGTCAAAGCTTCCACATATTAACTTTGACATGGTATTAGAGCGCAAGGGTTGAGAACCTTTGTCGCCGACAACTGCTCGAAACAACCAAACTCTAATCACCGGTAAAGAACAGAAGAAAAAAGGAAGATATGGATAGAAGTATGGCGAGCTCGCTTCCTACAGAAAAGCTCGACTGGAGCAATTATGCGTCCTGGTTGTATAAAATTCACCAGTTCCTACTCAGGCACGAATATTGGAGCTACCTGGAAGGAGCAAATGTAGCAGCGCCGGATTCGACACACAAGGACTTCCCAACATGGGAGCAAGGAGCAAGCGGAGTATTCTACTGCCTCGCGTCCTGTGTGCACGACCAAATGCTCGGCTACATCAGGGATGCAAAAATGCCGAAAGACGCTTGGGAGAATCTGAAAACGATTTTTGCAGCAAGCGATGTTTTGGAAGTTGTGGCTCCAACAAGAGCTCAACAACATCCAACAAAGAGACATATTGGTTACCGACTACACCACCAAGGTAAAGGAGATCAACGACGCACTTGGTTCCATCAACGTGACGGTGGACGAAGACGAGATGGTCCAGATCTGCCTCGATGGTCTAGCACAACAATACGGGCCAATTCGGACAACGATTTGTACCCAGGAGAAACCATTGTCCTTCTTCAACCTGCAATCGATGCTGATGGTTGAAGAGAACCATGCGAGTGGATCGAGGACCACTCAATCGAATAGGCGGATGCTCTACACGAAGACGGATCGGCACCGTCGGCGTGGAGGATGAGGTGGGTCGGCATGCAATAGCGACGGACGGCAAGAGCAGAATCGGAGGCACGGAGATAGTGCCGATAGCGGTTCCGGACCCTCCTCAGCAAGGGAAGGCTGACACAGAATGTTGGTATTGTGGCAAGAAGCTCGCCGATTCAGATAAATCCGGATCTGGTAAGACAGGACAAGGGAACCGACAAAGCTCGCACTACGCCAAAGGATCTGAAGGATCTGAACAAGGGAAGCGGGAAAGCGAGTGCTGGAAGAAGCTCGCCGATTTAGATAAATATGAATCTGGTAAGACCAAACAAGGGAACCAACAAAGCTCGCACTACGCCGAAGGATTAGAAGGATCCGGAACTGGTAAGACCGAAAAAGGGCCAAACTTTGTAATGAAGCACACGACAAACTTGATGAAGAAGACCACTTCCGGATCAGAGGAAGTGTGGTACATTGACTCCAGATCGTCTAATCACATGACAAGCCACGAAGAGTGGTTCTCGTATCTGGAAAAACCGGAGCAACCGAGAGTTGTCGAACCGGAGACTACCCTCCTCACCCGATCGCGCATGTCGGAGAAGTTCTCCTCAGCCATGTCGGACAGAGAGGGAAGCTCATGAACGTGTTGCACGTTCTGACAATCACAAAGAATATGATGTCGGTCGGGCGGATCATCGACCAGGGGATGCACGTGCAGTTTACGCACCTCGAGTGTTTCATTGAGGAAGAGAGCCAGATCATCGCACAAGGGCGCCGGGACGGGAGGATGTTTATCCTTGACACCAATGACGTCGGGACCGCTTTGTCCGCAAAAGGTCAGAAGGTCGAGTCGGATATTGACATGTGGCATAAATGGTTCGGCCACGTCAACTATCAAGGGCTTCAGGACCTGCAATCGAAACATGTTGTTTTCGGATTGCCGAAATTTAGTGGCCGGAAGACCCAAATTTGTGAAGCATGCTAGCTCGGGAAGCAACACCGACCGGTACAGAATGTTAGTCTTGGCGGGAGCCAATATTTCGTCTCCTACATTGATGACTACAACCGGCACGCATGGATCTACTTGATCGAAATGAAAGTTTCTAAAACCTGCAAAGTCTTGTTGAACGGGAAACGGAGAGAAAGATCAAGTGCCTACGGTCAGATGGTGGAAAATTTACTTTTCCGACCAATTCAATAGTTATCTATAGTAGAAAGGAATTCGGAGGGAAGTCAACTGCCAATACACACTGGAACAAAATGGTGTGGCCAAAAGGAAGAACCGGTCGATCATCGAGGTGGCATGGGCAATGCTAGAAGAGAAGAGCATGCCCAAGTTCTACTGGGCCGAGGCAGTATGGACCCGTCTACATCCAAAACTGGATCGTGATAAGGTGTTAGCACACAACCTGTATTTCGGGCTGAAGCCGTATTTAAGACACCTCCGGGTATTTGGTAGCATAGCCTATACATGCATGTACCGGATGAGAAGCGATGAAAGTTGTACCCGAAGTTGGAGAAGTATATCTTCGTTGGCTACTCACATGAGAAATGGGGTTATAAGCGCTATAACCCCCGAACAAAATAAGTTCGAGTGAGATGAGATGTCAAATTTGATGAGTTGGTATCATGGTACTCTCTATCGACTCCGACTCCCGACTCCGACCTGATTCCGGAGGATGAGGCCAGTGAGTCCAAAACAATCCGGACAGAAGAGGAAGAAGAGCTCGGTACTCTAGATGAGAGTCTGATCTCATTCCGGCTGAGCGGGCCGCATGAAGAGCGTTTGAGTTGGAACGACTAGTCAGATGAAGAACCAACGAGTAGTGGAGATTCAGACGTGCTGTCCCTATGCAAGGAATCGAGGAGATGGTTCACGCACAAAGAGAATGGGAAGGAGAAGATGCCAGAATACAACACCGATAGAGATGAGTTGGATCGGAGTGAATCGAACTTTGAACAAAATGAAGTCCAAGTCGGGCAAGAGGGCCTTGAAATTGGCTAACGAGAAGTTATGCCGATCAAATCGCCAGAAGAACCCCGTCAAACGGTATGGGTATAATGAGTACATGGCGCATCACTATGTGTACATGAAGAAAGTGGTGGAAGTGCGTGAGCCGGAGAGCTACATAGAAGTGTCAAAGGACGCACATTGGCGTGCCGCGATGGAGGAAGAGATGCAAGCATTCGATGCCAACAACACATGGGACTTGGTTGACCCTCCCTGACATTGTAGACCAATTGGTTGCAAATGGGTTTACAAGGTAAAGTACAATGCTGACGGTTCAGTCAACCGGCGGAATCGACTATGACAAAACCTTTGCTCCGGTAATGAAGATGATGACGGTTTGTGTGGTACTAGTGGTTGTTGCGGCAAGGGAGTGGCATCTTCATTAGATGGATGTGAAGAATGCATTTCTTCAAGGTGATCTTGAAGAAGAAGTCTACATGACTCAGCCCCCTAGTTTTCAGTTGGTGATGAGTAGGTCGGCAGTGTGCCGCCTCAAGAAGTCGCTTTATGGCTTGAACCAAGCCCCTGATCTTGGATTGCGAAAATCACGCACCGGTTGCGTAAGATGAGGTTTGTGGCCTCAAAGTCCGACTCTTCGTTGTTCATCTGGAAAGGTCCAGAAGGTTCTGTATGTATCTTACTATATGTAAATGATGTAGTAATCACCGGACCCGGTTTTGCTGAAATCGGCCGTGTAAAGTCCTAGTTGTCGGACGCGTTTGAAATGAAGAACCTAAGGGAACTTCATTATTTTCTTGGGATCAAAGTGATCCATATCCCCGATGGCATATTGTTGTCACAACGATACTATATCCTGAATATGTTGTACAAGTTTGGCCTAACCGATTGCTGATCAGTCTCCACACCCCTGGACCGGAACCTCAAGCTATGTCCAGACTCTGGATCGGCTTGCAACGAGCAACGGTTCCGAAAAATTGACGGAAGCCTTATGTATTTGACCATCACCCGACCCGACATCAACTATCCAGTCGGGATGATAAGTCAATTTATGTAGAAGCCGACCGTGGAGCACCTTTAGTGCGTGCACCGAATACTGAGGTATTTTAGCGGCACTAAGGACCGGGCACTATTATACCGACACGGTATAACCGAAAAGCTAGTCGGATATACGGATGCCGACTGGGCCAGTGATACGTCGGATTGTCGGTCCACTTCCGGATTCATGTTCAATACCGTGGAGCTACCATTGCCACATATTGTTATATGATTCGAACTCTTGACCTATTGTATGTAATCGATATGTTTTAACCAATACATCCAATACATAATCATGTTACCTTACTAGATTATTATAGTTATCTATTCTACATGTAGGATTTTAGAAGCTTCAAGAAAGCTCCAAAAGCTAGAACATTCTAGAAGCTTGTGCATAAAAATGAGTCTTTGCATGGGGCCACATTTAGAGCCCATAAACATATATAAATATTGGGTTCACCTTGGCCTTAGTCAAGGTGAACAACACCAGTTACGGAATCATAATTCAGTTCTTGTTCTTTTGACTACTTTCTCTCTCTCTTTCTTATTATCTTGTCTATGATCTCTCTCTCTCTCTCTCTTAGTATTGAGCCTCATCTACTTGTTCGTGACAGTTTGTTCACCTTCCATCTCCAAAGCCTCATCATGTCAGATTCTACCGAGAACATAAATCAACTATTGGCAACCATGCATCAACTTCAACTTGAAAATGAGAATCGTCGGGAATCTCTCCAGAAACTCCAAGCTAGGACTCCAATGAAATTGGAGAATGAAGAACCCAAGTGCCCTCCTACATCAAGGAATCTCCAATCTGTAGAGCTTGGCCCCTCGTCAATCCTTGCTCCAATTCCTCTTCACCCCACTTCAACTATAGAACCCAATGTTAGTTTACCTGACAAGTTCGATGGCACAAGGGCACGATTCCGGGGGTTCATAAATCAAATCAAGCTTATTATCCAGCTACAACCCCAAAGATATGCGAATGATTTTTGCCAAGTTGGCCTCATTGGGACTCTCCTCTCGAGAGTTGCACAAAGCTGGTTTGCACCTTTGGTTGAAACATCATTGCCACTTCTTGACAATTTTCCTGGTTTCCTAGAAGCGTTCAAGGCGACATTTGGGGATACAGATCGGCGTCAAACAAGCCTAACCAAAATCTATTCATTACATCAAGGTAAGCGTCCAGTGTCTGTTTATGCATCTGAATTTAGACAATTGGCATGTGATGTTCAATGGGATGACCAAGCCCTTTGCGACAATTTTTTTCGGGGCCTTCAAAGTGATGTTAAGAATCTACTACTAAACTTCTCGGAGTCAACTTCATTATCGCAATCCATCAAGCAAGCAGTCATTTGTGACAACCACCTTTTTGAACTTCGACAAGAGGAACAGGCGACTTCCAAGTTGTCGCTGTTTCTCCACGTTAAACCTATGGTACAACCCCAAGTGACTGCGATATCTTCTCCATCAACATCGTTCAATGATCCTATGCTGATGGAAATTGATCGAGCTTGAGCCCCACTCACCATAGCCGAATGACACCATCGACGAACCAATGGGCTATGTCTATACTGCGGCGCCTCTACCCATCTAATTCGTTTTTGCCCACTCAAAAGCAATCTATGACAAGTCTATCGGGAATATCCAACTAGTGGATCCCAACATTTGGAAAACGACGATGTCCAACTACAGTAGGAGCCATGCAGTTGGACAACAGACATACATGTTGCTCCCAAAGTTCTACTAACGACTTTTCCTTCGAGGTAACTCTCTGTTTCTGGTCTATTTCAATTTAATCTTTAGTGCTACTCGATTCTAGGGCCACAACGTGTTTTATGGACGAAACATTCATTCATAAACACAACTTTCTTGTTGTCCGGTTGTCCAAGCCTATCTCAGTCAAAGCTATTGATGGGCGAATGCTCTCCTTTGGCGCAGTCACCAAAACCACGGTCCCCCTCATTTTGCAGCTGGAGACCCATCAAGAGGCCTTATCATTTTACCTCATCACTTCACCACGGCATCCAATCATACTTGGGTTGTCTTGGTTGAAAGTGAATAACTCTGTTATAGATTGGCACAACCAGTCACTTACTTTTCAACCGCAAACTCACATGGAGGTTGGAGCGGCTTCCAATGTCGTGTCAGAATGGCCCGAATCGTTTTCTGTCAAGCACTCCATCATTCAACTCGGACCAATGCACTCGGATGCTCATGCCCCAGTCACAATGCACTCCATCTCAATGGGCAATGATGCAGAGTCGAGTGCCCTAGCTTTGGTTCCTATGAAAGCCAATCTGGACTCGCTTCCATCCAAATATGGTGACTTTGCTGATGTGTTCGAGAAGAAGAATGCATATCACTTACCAGAGCATCGACCATATGATTTTCCAATCGATCTACAAGAGGGCACATCTCCACCCTTTGGGCCTATTTATGGTCTCTCTTAACTAGAACTAGAGGCTCTTCGCACATATCTCGATGAAAATTTGGAGAAGGGCTTCATCCAACCATCTAAGTCACCAGTTGGGGCCCACATCTTGTTTGTGAAGAAAAAGGATGGATCATTGCATCTATGTGTGGATTACCGTTGTCACGTTGTTACGCGCATGCGTGGAGAACGAGGCGGGACCACCGGGGCCTTGGACCGAGAAATAGCTGAGAAGGAGGAGAACTGAAAGGCAACGGACGCACTTGCACCCGGACTGACATGGGAGCACACAGGAATCACAGTCCAACAACACAGCAAAACGAGACGACTAGAAGTCCGAGTATATGAACACGTATGTATATAAACGTATATATATATCAAGACAGTTACAACTAACAAGTCGGCAAGGCGGACACCGACGCCTGTTCACTCACACACACAGAAGAGCGAGATGAAGACTCTGCCGGAAGCACACGGGCGTTCCATGGAGCAGAGTTATCCTCCCAAAAACCTGCGCAAAATGGCTATGGAGAGTGGCAGCGGAGAAGGGCTCGGTCCCAATCCAGCAGCACTTCGTCCTCTCTAACGCGCGATACTTTTTGATTCCTCTCCATCTCTTTTATAGCCCAAGGAGGGAGGCCGTTATCATCCGTTACATCATATTAATTCTCAGTCCTTTCGGACAGAGATACAATTCGATTCTCTCCCTATTGAATGCGTGCTACCTAGGATTTCACCTTAGCCGACTTGTACCTACCTACTTACTATACAATGAAAAGTGTGCTCGCGTCTAAGAGCCGGTTTACACATGCTAAACTCGGTTTTCGCCTAGGGACGGTTTTCTTCACGACATCTGCCCCCACCTAACCGCGCATCCACCGGTAGTGCCAAAATTGGGCTCTTGCTAGAGAAAATCTGTCCATGCTTTACTTCTCGTCTTCTGGTTCGTCATCCACCTCGAACCGCCCTTCGTCGCCGTCCATGCTTTCCAAATCCGGCTCGCACTCGTGTTGTTTTTTAAACGCTTTGACCCTCTTCCACGCTACCGGTATTGCCATCCTCATACCATCGAGCTCCGCAAGATGGTAGCTCTCGTTGTCGTTGGCGCCTGTCACCACGTAAGGCCCGAACCACCTCCTTGCAAACCTTCGCGTTGCCCTGTGCTGGTTGTCGAGGCTGATGTCATACACTAGGACCCAATCGCCTTCCTCGATCTTCTTTGGTCGCAACCGGTGCGTCCGGTCGAACCGGGTCTTGTTCCGCTCCCTTGCTGCCCGCAACTTTTCCTTCGCCCATTTCACGTCCTCCAGCCTCCGCTCGAATTGCCGAATCCACGCCGCCAGCAACTCCTCCCCGCTCATCTCGTCCTTCCAATCTACTGCCGCCCATGAAGGAACCGTCCATTCCATCGGCATGATTGGCTTCTGTCCGTACATCAGCTCTGCCGGCATGAACCCTGTCACCGAACTGTGCGTAGTTCGGTCCGCCCATAGTGCGTAAGGTAGGAGCCGCGGCCAATTCTCGTCCTGCCCTCCGCATGCATGCACCAACGCCTTTACGATCGGCCCGTGTTCACGTTCTACCTTCCTGTTCGCCTCCGGATTGTACGTCGTAGTGAGGGAGAGTTTGATCCCTAGCCGGTCGAACAACTCCTCAGCTTCCCGCGCATCCAGCTCTCCCCGGTCCGCCACGATCCTCCCGACGCACCCATACCGACACACTACCTCTTCAATCAGGAACCGGCATACTGCCGCGGTTGTCTTGTTATGTAGTGCACGGCCTTCCACCTGGTTCGTTAAGTCTTCCCGCGCAAGCACCAGGTACCGCATCTGTCCTACTCCCATCGGCATCGTCACCAAGTCCACCATCCACTTGAAATGGACCGCAAGCGGGTAAGTCGGGTGTAGCTCGTTCGATGTCGGACTACGGAGTGCATCTGACAGCTTTCGCAAGTCGTTACGAACCGATGCACGTCCTGGTACAGCCCCGACCAGCAGTACTTCTCCTTCACCTTCTCAAACGTGGCCCACGTTCTGCGGTGCCCGGTCCAGGGACTCCCGTGAAATGCCGCCAATAGTTCCCCCTGTTCTTCTTTCTTTGCCACTACTCAGAGCGGAACGCCGTTTCTCTTCTTCGGGTGCTTCCGTATGTACCCGTCCCGAAGGAAGAACCGGTATGCTTTCTTCTGGATCCGGTTGGTCTCTTCCTTTGTCCACGCCACGTCCGGTGTCATTGTTTTCAAGAGCCCGCCGATCTAGAGCCACTCCCCATCATACTTGCTCTCGTCGAATTCGTTACGCGCCGGAGTGCTCCCCTTTCTGGTTGTCACGTATGCCACCTCGAAGAAATCTACGCCGACTTCCTCGTCCTCCGAAACTATGTCGTCCTCATTTTCAAACCTCGCCCTTGAGAGCATGTCGGCCATGGCATTGTCTTTTCCGGAAATGTGTCGTATCTCCGGATTCAAGGACTTGATGTACGCTATCCACCTGAGCATTGCCACGTCCGGCGTCGCGCATCCGGAAACCATGCCGAGAATACGCAGGTAGTATGTCTCGATTATTACCTCTGTCCCGATCAGGTACTCTTTATTGGCCTTCACCACCGAAACGATACCCCAAAGTTCGCGTTTAACCTGTGCGTATCCTCGTTTTCGCTCACTGAGGACCTACGCATCGAACCGGATGGGGAACCTCGTGGCAACGTCATCCTCTTGGTTGATCACCCATCCGATCCCGGTCGGACTCGTGTCTACGGTTACGTAAATCGAAGTGTCTTTGTCGTAGATAGCCTTTCGGAGCGCCGATGCCGTGGCAACTGCTTCCTTTATCTTTCGGACTGACTCCGTATGCTCGTCTCCCCACTCAAATTTGTGCCCTTTCTTCAGCAACCCATACAGCGGCTCCGCGACGTGGGCATAATGCGGGATCCAGATATGGTAGAACGTGCATGCTCCCAAGAATCTCCGAACCTCCGTAACCGAATTGCAGTCATGCTTCATTGCGGAGATGGCTTCCACCTTGGCTGGAGACGGTTTCCGACCGTATGGTCCGCATAGGTGCCTGACGACCATGATCTCTGATTGCCCGAAGGCCGATTTTTCCCCGGAGAAGGTGAGCCTCGCGCCTTCTAGTCTTTGCAGCACCTTCTCGCAGTCATTGATGTGAGCCGCCATGAACTTCCGACATCTGTCCGGTCCGATTGTCTCGTCCTTTTCCTCCACCGGGCATCCCCTGATTGGGATGTCGTCTAAGAACAGCATGGTGATGTCCGGGATACAATCCCTGAGCACTTTATTCATCGCGTTGTCGTGAAGATTTTCGGCAACAGTGTGAAAATCCCATAAAACATACGAAATCGAGTATGAATCACATAATACAATAATTGTGAAGATAACATTTTTAATATCTAAGTACAAAATGATGGAGGTTTCGAATGCACTTTATTACACGAGAAATGGATAACTAAATGTCAAGATATGAGGGTATAAAGTTTGTGAAAAGAAAAGAGAAAATTGTGAGATATCCCACATAGGCACGACAAATACGGCTCTCATCATATATAAGGTGGAGCAAAAGATATTATCTTTGTGTCTATGTGTGGAGCATAGAGAGTTCAAGGTAACTTGAACTAAGAGTGGAGGTGGGCTAGCTACTCGTAAAGGGTTTTGGCCAACCAAAACCGGACCGGCGATGGAGACGGTGAATCGACGGCATCCGGTGACGGCATCCGACGACTATATAAATAAATATATAAATATATATACAAATATACATATACAAGGAGGGGAGGTAAGGATTCGAACCTTGCACCTCCGAGTTATGAGTCAATTGGCTTACCATTAAGCCATGCTATTTAGTTGAAATTATATTTCTATCATTATACTTTTACATGTAAATTCTCATACGTGAGAGCTAAAATGAGACATGGTTATCATGCACCACATGTAATACATAAGCGCCAAATGGCAAACATGCAATTTATGCATGTCTTGTACCCTCACATGCATCATATGCATGAGAGCATCTATAAAAGAAGGAAGGGGGAGGAGAAAAAACACGGTTTTTTTTATGAAAATTAAGAGGAAGAAATTCGTTATCAAATTGATCGTGTAACTTGTTTCTTAAATCTAAAGTTAAAACTTCAATCAATCTCTCTCAATCGTGTGATCTCAACTTCTCTCTTTCCCAATCTATCTTAAGTACTTTCTCGCTAAAGCTTACGCCAAAGCTTGTACCGACTTTGAATCCTTCCGGTCTAGAACCCCGGCGGTTCCGCCTCACGATCCGCGCGTAGTGACGGATCTTCACGACAGCGTTCACCATGTGAGCCACCGAGTTCGTCCCTCCTTGTGGTAGGGTACACATCTGCACTAGGCCGAGAGGAATCCACATCGTCATAATGTCTCTGCTCTCCACGGCTAGTTGGAACTGATCGTACCCCGAGTACAGATCACCGACAGAGTAAATCGACCTTCTGGCGAAGGCCTCCGCGAACTCTTCTATGGTCGGTCCAATTCCTGCGTTCCGAATGGTGACCTTGTTGACCGGTTGCAGGTCTTGAATAAAACGTAACGTGCCGTTCTTCTTTGGCACGGTAAACCACCGATTCGAGTACGGGGCACTTGACGGTTCGAGGAGGCCCATCTTGACCTTCTGTTTCAACAGCTCCATCAGCTTCGGGATGTGAGCTCTGGGTACCGGAATCGGTTTGAGATTCCACGGCACATGCGGTACCATGAAGATCACCATCGGTTCCACAACGGTCGGGTCTACGCACCCGATCTCCTCCGGCGAGAACACGAAGGCTTTCCCATGCCTTCTGAGCATTCTCCGAAACCTGTCCTCCTCCGCCGGCAGTAGAAAGCCACCCCCACCTACCTTGAGCTCCCGTAGCGTTATGTCGGTGAACCGGTGCCCTATGCCAGCCGGATTCCGTAAACTTGGGTCCGACGCGACCCCTTTTATCCGCTCCTCGCTACCCTCCGGCAAGGGTGCCGCGACCGGCCTCACCTTCCGGTCCACAATCTTGTACTTTGTATCCACGCGGGCCGTCCGATCCGACTCGAGCCCGTTACAGAAGTCGGCGATGACTTCGTACATCCCTTCCGAACATACTAGAATCGTCCGGTCCTCTTTAAGGCCTCCTCCAACCACTTCTCGTAACTATCCCAAGGTCTCATCGAAAGAGACCGCCTCCACGGCTCCGGTGATTTCCTTCCCAGGGCCGAGGACTCCGCATGCCCGAAGTCGCTCCTTCGCCCTTTTCTTCTTCCGGCCAATGACGCCGACAATTGTACAACCCCCGCTGTCGGAGAACCAAAATTTCCTACCTATGGTACAGGTCTTCTTCCCTACTGTACATTTGTGGGGTTTTTCCGGGGTGTCCGGACTATTGCGGCCCCACACCTTGATAGCCCTCTCTAAAAATCCCCTCAGGTTTCACGATTACGCTCATGGTCTGGTCGCACCTGCAAAAACTGGACCGAGTGACGCCCGTCCTGGCTCTTGACTCTTGCATAGGCCGAACCGTTGTCCAGCACCTTGGTCTCCATCCGTGCCGCCGTGATGTATGGTTCTCCTAGTATAACCGGATGTGAGGACGTCTCCTGCACGAAGAAGTGTTGGTTGATCTCGACATCGCCGATTTTCACCCGTACATTCGGGCAGGCTCCATGTAGTTCTTCCGTGGCGCGCGTTGCTGCCCGTATTTTCCAACCGTGTTTGGTGTTGATTGGCCATTTCCCCTTTTTGTAGAAGTCCATGGACATCAAGTTGATTTCTGAACCGTGGTCCACCAACGCCACCACCGGCTCCTGGACATCCCCGATCTTAACATGGGTCTCCGTGGTCACTCTGGCCCAGTGCGGCCTCGAATAATGGCTCTCCGCCAACTCGTCTTCTAGCGCCATGTCCTCTATGTGCGTCGTTCGCACTTCCACCGGCTTCTCCGGCTCTCGCTTTGTTGACAGCCTCTTCCTCTTCACCAAGTCTACGATGGAGTCGTGGAACTCCTTCTTGGCGATCCTGACCACTTCCCTCAGCGACAGCTCCACTTTGCTGTCGAGGATACGTTCCTCTAGGACCTTTCGTAGGTCCGTGGTCCTTTCGAATTCCGTCCTCAACCAGTACCCGGCCTTCCTGGCTTTATCCGGTGCGACGGTCGCACCGGCCTCATTCTGCCTTTGACCGAATCGGGTCTTGTACTATTGCGAGGGCCTGGCGCCTCCGGGTTTACCTACTCGCTTATCTTCCACCAGAGCCTCGTAGTTTTGGCATGCGGCTTCAACGAAGCCCGTCTTCTCTTCGACCAGGTCACTCCACCCGGTTACCTCCCGGACCCGTTTTTCCGCTGTCGTGAAGAAAACCGCCCACGAGCGGAATCGGTGCACCGGAGCATAGGAACCGGCTCTTCATGCACGTACGCCTTATGTTGTACATAAGAGAGGATTAGGTACATAGAAGATCCTAGGTAGGTAGATTCGGTAGGTAGGTAGTTAATGGGAAATGACTCCTTTCTTGCCTATAAAAGGAGGGAGACGAGGCGGATAGAGGGGGATCGCGGATAGAGAGGACGAAGTGTTGTCGGGTTGTTGGCCGAAGGCTTCTCTCTCTTCCAAGCTCCGTAGCTTCGTTCTGTGTAGGTTTCGGGAGGCTCGCGCTGCTCTAAGGAATGCCCGAGTGCTTCCGGCAGCACCTCCAACCTATTTCTTCCTTTCTGTGCGTTTACGAACAGGCATCGGCATCTGTTCGCCGGCCTGTTCGATTGTAACCAACGTCGTGCTTCTTGTTGTTTGTCTTGTTAACATATATATATACATACATTCGCGTCTCTCTGTGTCGGTGTCCCACTCGCGTCTTTGTGTTGAAGGGCCGCATCCCTGTGAATCTATGCTCGCACGTAGTGGGTCCCTTCCCTTCTCCTTTCTCTCTTGCTCTTCGGTACAAGACCCCTGAGGTCCCGCCTCATTCCACGCATCCGCGAGGAATACCTCGACATCTTGGTGAACCCGACGTGAAGGAGGCGGCAGAAGAGCAGAAGATGAAGGGGTCGGATCTTGCGGAGGCCATGGCTTCGGCCGTGGATCGGATATTGAGCACACGAGAGGGCACCGGCGCCCTCGACAGAGCCATTGAGGTGGTCGTCGGTACGATCGGCCGGTTCAGCGGAAAGGATGCCACGAAGTATTTGGCGTCCTACGGGGCAGAAATGCTGATGCGGGACATTCCGGAAGAGAGGCGTCTTGCCGGGTTCCCTCGAGTGGCGATGCCGAGCATCCATGCGGAGGTGCTCGAGGTGCGGGCGGAGAGCCGTACCTGGGAGGAGTTCGAAGGCCGACTCCTAGAAAAATACGGGCTGGACGACGCGCTCCGGCTTTCGAAACGGGACTTCATGGAATGGGTGGAGTCCCCCGGCAAGGGAAGAAACGCGTCGGCACTCCTCCGGGAGTTTGAAGAACGCTTTGCTCGCCTTTCGGCGCTTGACCGAACCGTTCTGGATACGAGTCGGGTCCTACTGTTCATCAAGTCGGTGGACGAGCGGGATCGGGATCAAGTCGGCTCTTTGCTGGAAACCGAAAACGGGCTGACGACCGACTGGGCTGCGGTTAAGAGAGTCTGTGGCCGTTTCGACAAACGACGAGAATGGGCTGACAACGGGGCGCCCGGTGCGGGCTCTGTCATAGCAAGGAGGCTTGAACCGGCACCGCAAGGGCGAAGGGAAGAGACCCGGGAATGGCTAGAAACCGGTTCGGCTTCGACCGGCATGGTCAATGGCTCGTCCGGAGGAGCAGCGCTGGAGGAGTTGACGCGGGCGATAAAGGATCTCCAGATCGCCCAGGCTCGAAGGGAAGGCGGCGAACCGGCTCGTGACTGACGGCCGGCAGCAGGGAACAGGTGCATGTGGTGCGACGAGGTCGGCCACATTCGGAAGGACTGCGGCGATTTCGCAGAGGCGTTGAGGAACCCGGTGGTGTACCTGTGGGAAGGCCGGGTGCACGCCGGCGTCGGCCGGCATTTGGGTCGGGGGCAGCGAGGCCCGAAAGGAGATCAAAGACGGATTCTGGTCGGCAATGCTGGAAGGCCTCGCCGGCGCACGGCTGAGGAAAGATGAAGCGGACCGCACTGAGAGACGGGTCCGGGAAATAATCGGGTGGAGCGACCTGGTCGAGGAGAAGACGGGCTTCGTAGAAGCCGCCTGCCGGAACTACGAGGCTCTGGTAGAAGACAAATGAGTGGGGAAAGCCAGAGCGACCGGGCCCTCACAACGGTACGAGACCCGATTCGGGCAACGACGGAACGAAGCCGGTGGGTCCGGCGCGCAGGATAACCCCAAGAAGGGCGGATACCGACTGGGGACGGAAATAGAAAGGACCACGGACCTACGAAAGGTCCTAGAAGAACGGATCCTCGACAGCAAAGTGGAGCTGTCATTGCGGGAGGTGCTAGGGATCGCCAAGAAGAAGTTCCACGACTCCATTGTGGACTTGGTGAAACGGAAGAGGCTGTCGACGGAGACGGAACTGGAAAGACCGGTGGAGGTGCGGACGACGCACATCGACGACTTAGCGCTGGAAGATGAGTGGGCGGAGAGCCACTATTCGAGGCCGCACTGAGCCCAAGCGACCACGGAGACCCCGGTAAAGATCGGAGATGTTCAGGAACCGGTTTAGGGTTTAGGGAGAACCACGGTTCAGAAATAAACCTGATGTCCATGGACTTCTACAAAAGGGGAAAATGGCCGATCAACACCAAGCACGGGTGGAAGATACGGGCGGCGACGCGCGCCACCGAGGAACTGCACGGGGCCTGCCCGAATGTGCGTGTCAAGATCAGCGACGTCGAGATTGACCAGCACTTCTTCGTGCAGGAGACGTCCTCGCATCCGGTCATATTAGGGGAACCATACATCACGGCGGCGCGAGTGGAGACCAAAGTGCTGGACAACGGTTCGGCCTACGCGAGGGTCAAAAGCCAGGACGGGCGCCATTCGGTCCAATTTCTGACGGTGCGGCCGAACCACGAGCGAAACCGCGAATCCCTCGGTGGCGAGAACCGGGAGGATTTTTAGAGAGGGCTGCCAAGGCGTGGGGCCGAGACAGTCCGGACACTCGGGAAAGACCCCACAGCTGTACGATAGAACCGAAACCGAAGAATCCTTGTACGATAGGTAGAAAATTTTGCTTCTCCAACGACGGAGGGTGTATGATAGTCGGCATCGTTGGCCGAGAAAAGGCAAGGGCAGAGGAGCAACTTCGAGCGTGCGGAGTCCTCGGCCCGGACGAGGAAATCAGCGGAGCCGTGGAGGCGGTCTCCTTCGACAACACCTTGGGGATGCTGAGGAAGGTAGCCGGAGAAGACCTTAACGAAGACCGGACGATACCGGTATGTTCCGAAGAGATATACAAAGTCATCGCGAACTTCAGTCAAGGGCTCGGGTCGGATCGGACGGCCCGAGTTAGCACGAAGTACAAGACTGTGGACTGGAAGGTAAGGCCAGTCGCGGCACCCTTACCGGAGGACAGCGAGTCCCGAATCAGAGGGGTTGCGTCGGACCCCAGTTTACGAGATCCGGTTTGCATAGGACACACCTTCACCGACGGGACGCTCCGGGAGCTCAAAATCGGTGGGGGCGGGTTCCTACTGCCGGCGGAGGAAGACCGGTTTCGGAGAATGCTCGGAAGGCACGGGAAAGCCTTCGCATTCTCACCGGAAGAGATCGGGTGCGTAGACCCGACAATCGTGGAGCCGATGGTGATATTCACGGTACCACATGTGCCGTGGAGTCTCAAGCCGATTCCGGTACCGAGAGCTCACATCCCGGAGTTGATGGAGCTACTGAGGCAAAAAGTCGATATGGGTATTCTCGAACCGTCGAGTGCGCCATACGCGAACCGATGGTTTACCGTACCAAAGAAAAACGGAACATTGCGCTTCATTCAGGACCTGCAGCCGGTCAACAGAGTGACCATTCGGAACGCAGGAATCGGACCGACCATAGACGAGTTCGCGGAGGCCTTCGCCGGAAGGTCGATTTACTCGGTTGGTGATCTGTACTCGAGGTACGACCAGTTCCAGCTAGCCGTGGAGAGCAGAGACATTACGACGATGCGAACTCCCCTCGGCCTAGTGCGAATGTGTACCCTGCCACAAGGAGGGACCAACTCGGTGGCCCACATGGTGAATGCAATGAACAAGGTACCGAGGGATTGCAACCCGGACATCACCATGCCATTTCTGGACGACATCCCGATAAAGGGGTGCCCGGTGGAAGAGAAGGACGAGACAGTCGGGCCAGACGGATGCCGGCGATTCGTGGCAACACACATCGATGACTGCGAGAAGGTGCTACAAAGGCTAGAGGATGTGAGGCTCACCTTCTCCGGGGAGAAATCGGCCTTCGGGCAATCAGAAATCTTGGTGGTCGGACACCTATGTGGACCATATGGCCGGAAGCCGTCTCCGGCAAAAGTAGAAGCCATCTCCGCGATGAAGACCGACTGTAGCTCGGTTACGGAAGTTCGGAGGTTCCTGGGGGCATGCGCGTTCTACCACATATGGATCCCGCATTACGCCCACGTTGCGGAGCCGCTATACGGGTTGCTGAAAAAGGGGCGAAAATTCGAGTGGCGAGACGAGCACACGGAGTTGGTCCGGAAGCTGAAGGAACCTCTTGCGGCAGCACCGGCGCTCCGGAAGGTTGTCTACGAGAAGGGTACCCCGGTATATATAACGGTGGATACAAGCCCGACCGGGATCGGATGGGTTGTCAACCAAGAAGACGAGGATGGCACCCGGTTCCCGATCCGATTCGGCGCGAAGGTCCTCAGTGAGCGACAGCGAGGGTACGCCCAGGTTAAACGCGAACTCTGGGGTATCGTTTCAACAGTAAAGGCCGACAAAGACTACCTGATCGGGATAGAAGTGGTTATCGAGACGGATTGCCTGCCAATTCTCGGCATGGTTTCCGGATGCGCGACACCGGACCTGGCGATGCTCAGGTGGATAGCGTACATCAAGTCCTTGGACCCGGAAATACGACACATTTCCGGAAAGGTCAACGCCATGGCCGACATGCTTTCGAGGGCAAGGTTTGATGACGAGGGCGGCATGGTTTCGGAGGACGAAGAAGTCGGCGTGGACTTCTTCGAGGCAGCGTATGTAACGACCGATGGGACGAGCCCTCCGTCACTTAACGGCTTCGACGAGAGCAAGTACGACGGCGAGTGGCTACAGATCGGTGGTTTCTTGAGGACAATGACACCGGATGCGTCATGGACAAGGGACGAGACCAACCGGATCCGGAAGAAAGCATACCGATTCTTTCTCCGGGACGGATACCTATGGAAGCACCCGAAGAAGAGGAACGGCGTCCCGCTCCGGGTGGTGGCGATGAAGGAAGAACAGGAGGAGCTGTTGACGGCCTACCACGACAGCCCTTGGGCTGGACACCGAGGAACGTGGGCCACGTTCGAGAAGATAAAGGGGAAGTACTGGTGGCCGGGACTATACCAGGACGTGCATCGGTTCGTGACAACTTGCGAGAGCTGTCAGATGCACTCCATAGTCCGGCATCGGGATGAGCTTCACCCTACGTACCGTCCGACCATCCACTTCAAATGGATGGTAGATTTGGTGACGATGCCGATGGGCGTAGGACAGATGCGGTATCTGGTCCTGGCTCGGGAAGATCTGACGAACCAGGTGGAAGGCCGAGCCCTTCAGAACAAAATGACCGCGGCCGTATGTCAGTTCCTGATCGAGGACGTGATATGCCAGTACAGGTGCGTCGGGAAGATCGTGGCTGATCGCGGGGAGTTGGACGCCGAAGAGGCCGAGGAGCTATTCGACTGGATAGGATTCAAGCTCTCACTTACCACTGCGTACAACCCGCAGGCGAATGGGAAGGTGGAGCGCGGACACGGACGGATCGTCAAGGCGTTAGTTCGGGCATGCGTAGGTCAAGTCGGGAACTCGCCGCGGCTGCTGCCTTACGCGTTATGGGCTGACCGAACTACGCACAGTTCGGTAACCAGATTCATGCCGGCAGAGCTCATGTTTGGGCAGAAGCCGATCATGCCGATGGAACGAACGATCTCCTCATGGGCAACCGTGGACTGGAGAGACGAGATGAGTCGGGAGGAACTGTTGGCGGCGCGCATACAGCAGCTTGAGCGAAGACCGGAGGACGTAGAGCAGGCTACGGAAAAGCTTCGGGTGGCAAGGACGAGGAACAAAGTCCAGTTCGACCAAACGCACCGGCTACGACCAAAGAAGATCGAGGAAGGCGACTAGATGCTAGTCTATGACAGCAGCCTCGACAACCAGCACCGAGCAACACGGAAGTTCGCAAGAAGGTGGTTCGGGCCTTACGTGATACAAAGCGCCAACGACAACGGGACGTACCATCTGGCGGAACTCGACGACACGAGAATGGCGATACCGGTAGCTGGGAAGCGGATCAAAGCGTTCAAGAAGCGTCACGACGACGAGCCGGATCCGGTTAACCTAGACCGCGACAACGAACGATCCGAAACCGAGGAAGAACCGACGGGCGAGGAATGAAGACTGGACTGGTTTTCTCCGTCCCAACTTAATTTGGCGCATGTCGGTGGATGCGCGGTTAGGTGGGGGCAAATGTCGTGAAGAAAACCGCCCACGAGCGGAATCGGTGCACCGGAGCGTAGGAACCGGCTCTTCATGCACGTACGCCTTATGTTGTACATAAGAGAGGATTAGGTACATAGAGGATCCTAGGTAGGTAGATTCGGTAGGTAGGAAGTTAATGGGAAACGGCTCCTTTCTTGCCTATAAAAGGAGGGAGACAAGGCGGATAGAGGGGGATCGCGGATAGAGAGGACGAAGTGTTGTCGGGTTGTTGGCCGAAGGCTTCTCTCTCTTCCAAGCTCCGTAGCTTCGTTCTGTGTAGGTTTCGGGAGGCTCGCGCTGCTCTGAGGAATGCCCGAGTGCTTCCGACAGCACCTCCAACCTACTTCTTCCTTTCTGTGCGTTTACGAACAGGCATCGGCATCTGTTCGCCGGCCTGTTCGATTGTAACCAACGTCGTGCTTCTTGTTGTTTGTCTTGTTAACATATATATATACATACATTCGCGTCTCGCTGTGTCGGTGTCCCACTCGCATCTTTGTGTTGAAGGGCCGCGTCCCTGTGAATCTACGCTCGCACGTAATGGGTCCCTTCCCTTCTCCTTTCTCTCTTGCACTTCGGTACAAGACCCCCGAGGTCCCGCCTCATTCCACGCATCCGCGAGGAATACCTCGACACCGCGCGGTCCGCTTCTTCTTTCCTTAGCCATGCGCCGACGAGGCCTTCTAGCATCAGCGGCCAGAATCCGGCTTCGTTCGTCTTCCGGGCCTCACCACCTCCGACCCGGATCCCAGCCGACGCCGAGTAGTGGACGGTCTCCGCGTGGCGAGCCGCCGCCTCTTCCATCAGTCGTTTTATACCCCCCCATCCGACATTCAGGTCCAGGGCCCTTCGGGACTCGCTAGCGTGCACCCGACCATTCCATAGGTACACAATGTTGGCGCTCATTGCCTCGGCGAAGTCCCCGTAGTCCTTCTAGACGTGGCCGACCGCGTCGCACCACAAACACCGATTTCTAGCCAGAGGCCTTCGGTCATGGGCCTGTTCGCCGCCGTCCCTCCGTGCCTGTGCAATCTGGAGGTCCTTTACCATCCTAGTCAGCTCCTCTAGAGCTGCTCCTCCGGACGAGCCTTTGACCATGCTGGTCGAAGTCGATCCGGTCTCGAGCCAATCTCGAGTCTCTTCCCTTCGCGCCGGCGGGGTTGGCTCGAGTTTCCTTGCCGCTATAGAGCCTGCCCCTGTTGATCCTTTATCGACCCACTCTCACCGTTTGTCGAAACGGCCACAGACTCCCTTCACCACGGCCCAGTCGGCCATCAGCTCGTAATCAGTCTCCAGCAGGAGACCCACTTGCTCCCGGTCCCTCGCATCCACCGACTTAACGAACAGCAGGACGCGACTTGTGTCTAGTAAAGTCTCGTCGAGCGCCGAAAGACGCGTGAAACGTTCTTCAAACTCCCAGAGGAGCACCGACGCGTTTCTCCCCTTTTCAGGGGTCTCTACCCATTCCATGAAGACCCGTTTCGAGAGCTGAAGCGCGTCATCAAGCCCGTATTTTTCGAGGAGCTGACCTTCAAACTCTTCCCAAGTCTGGCTCTCAGCCCGTATCTCGAGCACCTCCGCATGGATGCCCAACGTCACCACCCGAGGGAATCCGGTCAGTCGCCTTTCTTCCGGAATGTCTCTCATTACCATCTCGGCCTGGTAGGCCTCAGAATAGCTCGTGGCATCCTTCCCACCGAACCGGCCTATCGCGCCGACGACCGGTTCAATTGCCCTATCGAGGGCGCCTGCGCCTTCGCGCGCACTCACTATCCGATCCACAGCTGAAGCCATGGCTTCCGCGAGATTCGACCCCCTCATCTTCCTATTCTTTTGCCGCCTGTTCACGTCGGGTTCACCAAATATGTCGCGTTGTTACGCGCGTGCGGGGAGAACGAGGCGGGACCACCGGGGCCTTGGACCGAGAAATAGCTGAGAAGGAGGAGAACTGAAAGGCAACGGACGCACTTGCACCTGGACTGACACGGGAGCACACAGGAATCACAGTCCAACAACACAGCAAAATGAGACGACTAGAAGTCTGAGTATGTGAACACGTATGTATATAAATGTATATATATCAAGATGGTTACAACTAACAGGCCGACAAGGCGGACACCGACGCCTGTTCACTCACACACACAGAAGAGCGAGATGGAGACTCTGCCGGAAGCACACGGGCGTTCCATGGAGCAGAGTTAGCCTCCCGAAAACCTGCGCAAAATGGCTATGGAGAGTGGCAGAGGAGAAGGGCTTGGTCCCAGTCCGGCAGCACTTCGTCCTCTCTAACGCGCGATACTTTTTCATTCCTCTCCCTATCTTTTATAGCCCAAGGAGGGAGGCCGTTATCATCCGTTACATCATATTAATTCTCTGTCCTTTCGGACAGAGATACAATTCGATTCTCTCCCTATTGAATGCATGCTACCTAGGATTTCACCTCAGCCGACTTGTACCTACCTACTTACTATACAACGAAAAGTGTGCTCTCGTGTAAGAGCCGGTTTACACATGCTAAACTCGGTTTCCGCCTAGGGATGGTTTTCTTCACGACACCGTGGCTTCAATAAAATCCGGGTACGTAATCGATACCCTTTACCTCTCATCCCAGAGCTCCTCAATCGCCTTCGTTGTGCACAGGTCTTCTCCAAGATTGACTTGCAGGGAGCATACAACTTGGTTTGGATTAAACCTGGTGATGAATGGAAGACGGCATTTCGTACGCGATATGGACACTTCGAGTACAAGGTAATGTCTTTTGGACTCACCAATGCTCCAACTGTTTTTCAACATATGATGAACGAAATATTTCGAGAATTTCTCGATCACTTCGTCGTTATCTACCTTGATGACATTCTTGTCTTCTCGTCGAGCATTGAAGAGCATACTCACCACGTTCAATTGATTCTCTCGAAACTCAGGAAGCATGGCCTCTATACCAAGAGAGAAAAATGTGAGCTTGATTGCAATTCCATAGAATTTCTTGGTTATGTTATCTCCCCCAAGCCATCACCATGGATCCAAGGAAAATCAAGACAATTCAAGAATGGGCCACTCCAAAATGAGTAAAGGATGTGCAGTCGCTCCTTGGTTTCACAAATTTCTATCGTCGATTTATCAAGGGGTTCTCCATCATAGTCCAACCCTTGATTGAGCTTACTCGTAATGGGATGTCATTCCAATGGACTGCATCTACTCAACACGCCTTCGACCTACTCAAGGAAGTTTTTACCTGGGCTCGAGTCCTCCTTCACGTCGACCCTACTAAGCCTTTTCAAGTTGAAACAGATGCCTCTAACTTCGCCATTGGTGCCGTCTTATCACAACCCGATGATATGATGGCATCCTACATCCAGTGGCGTACTACTCCCGAAAATTCACAACTCTAGAAATCAACTATCCCATCTACAACAAGGAGCTCGCGGATATAGTGGCAGCTTTCTCAGAGTGGAGACCTTACTTGGCTGGGGCGCAACATCGGGTTCAAGTATTAACAGATCATAGAAATTTATTGTATTTCTCAACAACCTGTACTTTGAATCAGCAGCAGGCCCGTTGGTCAACTTTCTTAGCCGACTATGACTTTGAAATTGTCTTTCGGCCAGGGGCACAAAACATGAAGGTTGATGCTCTTTCATGACGGTCAAATTTTGAGTTGAGCCCAAGGGATGATGCCTATGCTCAACAATCTCAATGTTTGCTTAAACTAGATCAATTCTAGCTCTTCGCCACATGCATGCTCCATGACGACTCTTTGCTTGAGGAGATAGCCAAAGCACTTCCCACCGACAAATTCGCCAACACAATTCAGGAAGGTCTTATTCATCCGTCTAAATCCAAGACCAAGGAAGACCTTAACCGCTTCAAATTCGAGGGGGGATTGCTTTACCGAGACCAACTCTTATATGTTCCGGAGGGCCGATGTCGAACTCAAGTTCTCCAAAAGTGTCATGATGACCCCTTGGCTGGTCATTTTGGCGTTACAAAGACACTTGAATTAATCTCACGAGGATATTGATGGCCTCAACCATGGAAGTTCGTCAAGGAATTCATCAAGACATGTGATACTTGTGCTAGATCCAAAGTCATCAACCATAGGCCATATGGGTTGCTCCAACCACTTCCCATTCCCAACCAACCTTGGGCATCGATTTCCATGGATTTCATCACTGACTTGCCTCTTGTCCACGGATATGACACAGTGCTCTTCATGGTAGATCGGTTTACAAAGATGGCTCATTTTGCCCCTTGTGCAAAGACTATTTCAGCAAAAGCAACAATGGATCTATTTTTAAAGAATGTGGTGCGGCTTCATGGGGTCCCAGATGATGTCACCTCAGATCGCGGACCCCAATTTGTCTCTTGTTTTTGGCGGTGGCTCCTTCAAACATTGGGCACAACAGTGAATTTGTCTTCATCCTATCATCCTCAAACCGATGGCCAAACGGAGCGGGTGAACCAAATTCTTGAGCAATACCTTCAATGCTCGCTTAGCTACCAGCAAGATGATTGGGTTGACCTCCTACCCTTGGCAAAGTTCACATATAATAATATGCTACATGGTTCAACTAGGGTCACCCCATTTTTCGCCAACTATGGTTTCCATCCTCGCTTCAGTATTTCCATCCCTGGCAACTCTGTCAACCCGTCAGCGGAAGGACATGCTCGTATTTTAGCCGACATTCATCAAGACCTCTCCCTCAAACTCATCCTTGCAAGGAACCGGTATAAAGCGCAAGTTGATCGACATCCTTCCGCTACACCCGCCTTTGCAGTTGGTGATCAAGTTTGGCTCTTACGTCGCCATGTCGATACTACTCGATCTTGCGGAAAGTTGGATTACTAGAAGTTGGGGCCTTTCCGCATCATTGAGTGTGTCAATCCCATCACTTTCCGTCTGGAACTTCGTCCACATTTCCGGATTCATAATGTCTTCCATGCCTCTTCTCGAACCTTATCATCCATCCACTATTCCTGGAAGACACTCTCCACCTCCACCTCCAATTGAGCTTTCCACAGGTGAGGAGTATGAGGTGGACAAGATTCTGGACTCTCGTTGGCATCGACGACAACTTCAATACGTCCTATGGAAAGGGTATCCCATTTGAGAGGCAACTTGGGAATCGACCCAACACTTGGAGAATGCACTGGATGTTGTTCATGGATTTCATCACCAATATCCACAAAAACCGAGGAGGCATCTTCAGAGGTGGCCTTAGCAGGGGGATAATGTCATGGACATGATTCAAACTCTTGACCTATTATATTTAATCGATATGTTTTAACCAATACATCCAATATATAATCATGTTACCTTACTAGATTATTGTAGTTATCTATTCTACATGTAGGATTTTAGAAGCTTCTAGAAAGCTAGAACATTCTACAAGTTTGTGCATGAAAATGAGTCTTTGCATGGGGCTACATTTAGAGCCCATAAACATGTATAAACACAGGGCTCACCTTGGCTTAGTCAAGGTGAACAACACTAGTTACGGAATCATAATTCAGTTCTTGATGTTTTGACTACTTTCTCTCTCTCTTTCTTATTATCTTGTCTATGATCTCTCTCTCACTCTCTTAGTATTGAGCCTCGTCTACTTGTCCGTGACACCTATGAAGCCATATGGCTACAGAGGCTACTACAAGACCTCAGGATCTAACTCCCGACTCTGATCCCGATCTACTGCGACAACATGAGCAGCATGCAGCTAGCCAAGAACCCCGTGTTCCATGCTTGGACGAAGCACATAGAAGTGCATTAACACTTTGTGCGCGAGCGGGTCCTCATTAGTGAATTTGAACTCCGATATGTCCTAACGGATCGGCAGGTTGCTGACATCTTCACCAAGCTGCTTGGATCGGACAAGTTGCAACAGTTTTCAGAGATGCTCAGTCTACAACATCTCAATGTGCCGCACTTGAGGGGGAGAACCGGAATAGGTAATGGCATTGGACAAGGAGCTGGCAAAAAGGAAACAACCCAAATAAGGGGAGACAAAGGGAAAAAGGAAGCTGAGTCGACTGAAGTAGTCGGCACATCCGAAGAAGTTGGAATAAGCGGTGACGGCGCAGAGTCAAGAATGACCGAGCCGACCGCAAGAAGAAGGCCAAGACCCAGACATGGACTGATGTTGTGAAGGGCCTGAAGACCAAAGACGAATTGGAGACAGGCTGTTCAGACAAGAGCTGGAACGAATCAAAGGTTGTCGATTCGGAGGTGGAGTCTAATTCGGAGGAGCCAAATCAACTCAAGGCCAAACGGACTAGAAGGCAACAGAAGTCGACACCAACACGAAGGAATCGATGGGTCAAGAAATGCTAAAGTCGCAGAAGCAAAGGAACTGAGATGGGCCTGTTGAGCAGACAAGCCGATCAAGAAGGTCGAGAGGCGCAGAACCAGACAGGTAGTGGAAAGCGGAATCGGGTGGGACAAGGAGCATGAGCAAGGAGGGAAGATGCCAGGAGGAGCCAAAGGGAAGAACCGGAAAACACTTACACCTCGATCCAACTTCAAGTTGAGCTTGAGGGAGAGTTCTGAGCGGACAAGCTCAACCAGATCTGGATCGGTATCTGGAAGCAAGAGCCAGATCGGATTGTAATCGGTAGGCCGTTAGAGTTCTACGATCCTAGCATAGTACGTAGGCATATTTCTAGGAGTCAGTGTCAATCGTTCATATGAGTATTGAAGTACATGTCAATACTTTTGTCAATCCTTTTAAGGACTTGTATAAAAGTGCTCACTAAGCACATAGTATGTCCAAAGTGTTTTCATTTTGTATTAAGTTCATTGTTCTGCTCTCTTTGTCTCTCCCGCTCTCTTTCTGTGTTTTGTGAAGCTTCCATTAAACCTGCACTTTTTCTGTTGCTATCCGGGTGAACCGGTTCTTCAAAGCTTCCGCATATTAACTTTGACACTATGTAGTGTCACTACGATAGAGGATAACCGGAGTTGGTGTCGGTGTCGGCGTCTCAAACACACTCAATATGAATCGGGTGGGATTAGTGGATATGCTAAACCACATGCTCTGATACCATGTAAATAATTAGGTAATTAACTTGGGGTTAATTAGTGTCTAATTATTTGAGTAGTTGAACACGTACATGATTAAGTAGTGGAAGATTATGTGATATGAGTGTGTGTAGATGTATGAGAGAAGGAGAGAAGGCACACTTAGAAACACTAAGACAAGATGGGGGATGATTAACACAAGTGTAGCTGAAGGAACTCTTACTTATATTAAAAAGTTAAAGAACAAAGATACCCACAATGAGGTATATATATATCTCATGTGCAAGGGTGCACATGTGTGAAGAGAATATAGGTACAAGGATATAAGTCTTATATTCAATGAACTTAGTAGTGGAGGATCTAGAATTTATCTCCACTTAAGTATAAAATCCTATTTAAGGCTTTATAGGGAACACAGTAACTAGATTCTTTGTATGTAACTACTAAGTTACACATATGACTAAATTAGTAAACCTAGTTGAGCTTGATATCTCAACAGGCTCTTTATGTAAATAGTGGAAAGGGTAGTTTCCGTAAGTCAATTGGTATTTAAATTGACTTTTTTAACTTATTTGTCAGGGTTATTCATGTTGTACACTATGCCATTGTAACGTTGAGCAAAATAATAGAGTTACATAGTCTTGTGCCTAACCTGGTTGCACTTCGTCTCTGCTCTTGTTCCTTTGATCTTGTCTTGATTCAATTGTCTATCTTGGTATTCAATCTGTTAATACTATATATATTGTCTACTTAAAGATCTTAATCAGAAGAATGCTGATTCGACGCCTTTACAACCTTCGGATGAAAGAATCTGATTTGGTCCAGACACATATCAATGAATATGAAAGCATTAATTCCAGAGATAGTTATGCACAACGAAAATATATACTTGAGCAACCGATTATATCTTCGGATTCGAGCCGGATCAAACATACTAGATACAATGAGTGTCTGTTGGCAAGCTACCACCGGGGAGCTCTCAGGCTCGCCGTTGCGAGTGGAAACCTTGCACAGAAGACTCAATAGAAACTGGAACCCTCAGAGCATACGAGCTCAAGAGACCTCATGCCCTACACCAAAATGGAACCCCCAAACCCTGATAGACAAAACGACCAAAACAAATTCGGCCAAAACTAAAAAATGGGGAACAAAACAAAAATCGGGAGCAAAAACAAGAATAAGGAGCGCCTAATAAGAACCCCTCCCTCTCCTTTTATAGTCCAAGGAGGGAAGGCTATTACAAAAGTGCGGTCAAATATTCTACTTTTTAAAGAGGAGATATCTTGCCTTGATTTTAGGAGAGGTGCATTAAAGCTCCTCTCACTTTCACACTCACCCCCACTACCTCCTACGTGTGCATGTGCACTAATGTACCCATCACATTTATTCCTCACTAACTCCCTTGCGCACTTTAGCACCCTTTTCATTTCCCCTTTTATTCTATTTACAATTTCCTGATGTACATGTGCAATCGTTGCACATCTCCGTTCTCGCCCGTTCCACTCTACTTTCCCACAGTTGCTGGAAATCTACAAGACAACATCCATAAACTACTCCGAATCGAAGAGCTCAAATTTGACTGAAGACACTCGGAGGAGATCGTTTGTTCACGATTTGGCCATGCTTTTGTAGTACAAGATTCGGCTTACTAACCAAACAACAGGGGGAGAAGTTCTTCCTGACTGCCGACAAATTTGCGAAGCCGGAGTAAATCTAGGGATAGCTAGACATGCATTTATTCTAAGAAACCTGGACATGTTAAAGCCGACTACCGTGCCCTCAAAGCCAAAAATGATAAAGCTCAGCGAGTTGATCATAAGAGTGGCCGACATGAGGAGGTTAACTACATCGACTCTTCAACCGAAGTTTTGACGGATGATCCAAAAAATCTTGTTTATAGAGAACTTAGTCGAGTTAGAAGTTCTACTTACGACTAAGGAATCAAGCACAATGTCATGGCTCCTAGATTCAGGTGCATCATATCACGTGACCCCTCATTGATCACAATTCCGGCAATATTCGGCCCGACAGTCCGACTCAGTCTAAGTCGAAAATTCGCAACATTGCACTATAATTGGAATCAGCATAGTAGAGCTCAACCTTCCGAGTGGCTTTACATTGGTATTACATAATGGCTGACATGTACCAGAGCTCTCAAGACTGTTGATTTCAGTCAGAAAACTTGAAGAAGATGGCATCCGTGCCAACTTCTCATCAATAGGGTGGACACTCCATAGGGGGAACCTCTTGCTTGCTGAAGGTCTGAAAGTACATTCTTTGTACCCGTTATACGTCACACTCAAAGAGGGTGACCTGTTTTTGGTTGATATCCCCGTGTCATCACTATGACACGAATGACTCGAACACCCTAGCAAGGCTGGCATAACACACTTATCCAAAGCCCGATACATCCCTAAACTCTCCTTCTTGGACCACTAGTTCTACGAGCACTACCAATACACCAAGCAAGTTGCAACCTCACACCCAACGACAACACCAAGAGAATCGAGTCCACTCAATTTAGTTCATTCAGACGTTTGTGGCACAATTCCACATTAGTCCCTTAGTGGCGCCTCCTACTTCGTCAGATTCATTGATGATTCGACTGGAAAGGTGTGGGCATATTTGGCCAAAACCAAAGACGGAGTGTTATTGATCTTTTCAGAATGGCTTGCTGGTTGAAATCATTAGAACAGAAGCTGAAATGCTTATGGACTGACAACAAGGGAGAGTTTAAGAGTGAACAATTCATTAGATTTTGCCGACAACGCGACATCAGATGTGAATATACGACACCTAATAGTCCGGAGCAAAACGAAATTGCCAAACGGATGAATCAGACAATTCAGGAATGAATTGTAGCTATGCTCCAACACTCTAGACTGTCGGATGGCTTTTGGGCAGAGGCCCTGCTTACGACAATGCACATAATTAATATGTCGCCGAGCAGGCCTCTAGGACTTCAAATACTTCAGGAATTATGAATCGGTAGGAAGCCGAATTATGACAAGCTGAGGATTTTTGGATGCGAGGCATATTCCCTCGCGCCAAAAGAGGATCGCCGAAAGCTCAAACCCAGGTCCAAAAAATGCATTTTCCTTGGCTATGGACTAGACGACAAAGATGGATATCGATTATGGGACCCAAAGAATAGACAAATCATTCAAAGCTCGGTCGTTGTCTTCATAGAGTCAGTCATGCAAGAGACGGTTGAAAGGCCTGTTGAAGTTCGAACAATAATCTTTTAAGAAGTGCCAACCCTTCATGACGGCCCAACCCAAAACACACGGTCGGCTTCATGGGTAGCCAAATCCTCTAGCACCAAATCAGTTGCAGCCAATTTGGCATAGTTGAATGCTTCGGCTCCGGACCATCCAATCCAAACATCCGATCCAGCTAACCCAATCATACCGAAGATCTGAAAGACTATCATAGCCTCCAGAGAGATAGTCTCTTGGAATCTTCTTCATGGACGCTGATGAGCCGATGTGATATGAAGAAGCATTGACATTAGCTGATTCAGCCACTTGGCATCCAGCGATGGAGTTAGAGATGAGCTCGATCTAACAAAACAAGACTTGGGACTTGGTCGAATTATCAAAAAATTGACATGCTCTTTCTTGCAAGTGGGTCTATAGTCTAAAAGAGATATTCGATATGGCCAACCCAAAATTCAAGGGCAGATTAGTAGCGAAAGGGTTTCGACAAGAATACAACATTGACTTCGACGAAATCTTCTCACCATTGGTGAAGATGACAATCTTGCACTTTATGCTCGGCGTCATGGCAGTTGAGGATTTGGAGCTAATCCAACTAGATGTCAAAACGACATTCCTCCATGGTGACCTAATGGAGGAGATTTATATGGAGCAGGAACATCTAGTCTGTAGACTCGAGAAGAGTCTATACGGCCTCAAATAGGTGCCTGGGAATGGTATAAGAAGTTCAATGATTTCATCCAATCAGCCAACTTCTCAAAGAAAGATGAGGACCACTACCTCTTCACCAAAACAACTCGAGATGGGTCTCCCATCTTCCTCATAATCTACATGGACCACTACTCTCGGGCCGGCATGCCGGAGAGCTCGCCAACCTCGTTTGGCAACTATGGTTGAAGTTCATCATGAAGGACCTTGGTTTGGTGAGACACCTTTTAGGGATGAAGATTAATTAGCTTTGGAATCAACGACAACTATTTGTGTCACAAGTTGACTACATTGG
This sequence comes from Azolla caroliniana, assembly GCF_043228905.1. Taxonomy (NCBI): domain Eukaryota; kingdom Viridiplantae; phylum Streptophyta; class Polypodiopsida; order Salviniales; family Salviniaceae; genus Azolla; species Azolla caroliniana. The sequence continues at coordinate 967,996 of NW_028230448.1, read as the reverse complement.
ACGTGTCTGAGAGTGCTTCAACATGCAAATAGAAAAAATTGCTTCGACCCCACTCCCAATTAGCGTTTGGCTATCTCAAAAGGATTGCCCGACATCTAGTCCGGAAGGGGGAAACTATGATGCCGATTCCATATGCACCGGTTGTCGACTCCTTGATGTATGCAATGGTTGCAACATGGCTGAACCTAGCCCATGCGGTAAAAGTCGTTAGCATATTTATGCACAATCCTGACCGATCGCATTGGAATGTAGTCAAGCATGTGTTCAGATATCTAGTGGACACAAAAGACTACATCATCCTATTCGGCCTGAATGAGACTTCAAGCGTAGTCGGTGACTCAGACTTTGCTGGCTGCTTGCACATTTGAAAATCGACAACCAAATACTACATTAAATTCGGCAATGGAGAATCTCTTGGAAGTCGAAACTCGAGGAGTGCATGAAGACCTCAATCACAGAAGCGGAATACATATCCACCTTCGATGCAGCAAAGGAAGTTGTGTGGCTTGGACGGTTGACGCGCACATTTTGACAAGCCGACTCCGACTCGGCTCAAGTTGTCTATAGTGACAGTCAAGGCGCTATCGCTTTGTCACGGAATCCGGTTCACAATAACACCTCAATACATATCGATGTTCGATACCACTTCGTTCGGGACTGTGTCATTTGAAGGAAATTTGGCTTCGAGAAAATATCGATAGCCGATAATGTCGTAGATGGGATGACCAAGTGTCTTCTGACGGACCAATTCCAGTCCCTTCGGCACCAGTTGGGCGTCAGGAAATATCAGTCCGATTAAATTGGACAATAAGGATGCTCTTGGACAATCGGCCTCGACTTGTTTGGGATTCGGCTTTGGACTATCCGATTCAGCTTCAGTTGATCCTCTATTTTTCAGCCATTGCCGATTTGGCTGCAAGACGCTTAGTTCAACACCTTTTTTTATAAATTTGTAATTTTTTTTAGTCTTCGATTTACAGATCTTTTGTTGTAAATGCCATGCCCATTATGGGGGAATGTCGAATACGGGAAAATAATGGACGTATTCACACTGTCTCATTAGACACACTAGGTTTAGGCTATTTATGTAAATAGTGGAAAGGGTTGTTGCCCTAAGTCAATTGGTATTTAAATAGACTTTTGTAACTTAGTTGTCAGGGTTGTTCATGTTGTACACTATGCCATTGTAACGTTGAGCAGAATAATAGTCTTGTGCCTAACCTAGTTGCCTTGTCTTTGCTCTTGTTCCTTTGATCTTGTCTTGACTCAGTTGTCTTTCTCAGTATTCAAAAGAGTGTTGAATATGTTTTTAAAAGATCTTAATCAAAAGAGTATTTTTGTCTATCTCGGTTAATATGTTTTTGAATATGTTGTCTACTTAAAAGATCTTAATCAAAAGAGTGTTGGTTTTGTTCCGCATTAGACAGCTATTTACAACACACTTTCACTCTCTCATTCTCACCATTTTAACGTAGTGCTTTTCCCTCTCCTTTGGTGGATTTTGGTTTTGTTTCAACTTGTCCTGACCGAGTCCCGAATCTGTCCCGGTCCATCCCGATTTGGCCTAACTTAGTCCCAACTTGTCCTAACTCCGAGTTTCTATTGTGATTTGTCCCAATTTGGGATGGTTGTAAGCTTTTCTATTAATATGACATATGAGCATGTTTTGTGTCCCAATCGTGTTATCTTGTCGTTTAAATAAAGTGAGAGAGGCGGAAGAGTTGCCGAATTCGGGAGAGGGAGTTAGGGTTGCGAATCAAGAGGGCATGGGAGATCAACGATGACAAAAGGTGACATGGTTGTCATTCGTTGAGACGTCATTACCAAAACTTGAGGATATCTCCTTAAAGATCTACTTTGATCTTACCATTTCTATTTACTCCTGTCTTATTCCTATTTTTCTTCTATTTCTGTCCACTCCATGTAAAGGAGCCAAGAATTTTTCTCGTTGTAATATCACACTTTCTTTAACTTACAATTGCCTACAAAATGTTAATATAATTTTATTTCACTATTTTGTTCAAATCCTTGTTTAAGTATCTAGCACGAAGCCTTCGACACGAGGACCCCGACAGAGTTTTCGGATTTTGATTCTGACCTCGGAGCATGTTCCATTCTATAATCGTTGTTCCACTCTACCTAACCTTCGACTCTGCCCTACCTTTGACTTCGTCTTTCCATCAACACAAGAGAGCGTTCGACTCTGATGAGACTTCATGTCTGAAGAAACTTTGAGTCTAGTGATCTTTCAACTGCTAGGAGCTTTCAACTCTGACAAGCCTTCAAGTCACCCATGTTCCCCGGTGGTCAGATTTCACAAGCACGCACGTAAGTTCGCAACAACGAGTGATGGAGGAAAGGATCATCAATAGTCACGTAGAGTTTACTCTACAAGAGGTCCTTGGCATAGCAAATAAGTAATTCTACGAAGTCATTATTGAAACAATGAAAAGAAAATGATATTTGACCGAGCTAGAAGGGGTGAGGCCCATGAATGTGAATGTGGTGGCAATTGACACGTTCAAGGTTGAAGAAGGCTACATGGATAGTCACTATTCAAGGTCACATTGAACAAGATCGTCAACAAAAACCCTGATGCGAATTGGGGATTGAAAGAGCCGATGGTGGCATTGATTGTTGATGGATTCGAGATCAATTTAATGTCCATGGACTTTTACCAAAAGGGGAAATGGTTGATTAGCACCAAACATGAGTGGGAGATAAAGGAGGTGACTAGAGTGACAAAGTAATTACATGGTGTTTGCTCCAAATTTAAGAGTGAAGGTATGAAATGTGCAAATAGAACAACATTTCTTTATCTAGGAGACATCCTCTTATCCCATCATATTGGGGGAGCCGTGCATCAGGACAACTTGAATGGAGACCAAGGTGCTTGAAAATGGGTAAGCATATGTAAAAGTCAAGAACCAAGACAGGAGGAATTTGGTTCAATTCTTGATAGTAAGGCTTAATCATGAGCGAAATAGGGTCTCCCTCAAAGGAGAAATATGGGAGGAGTTTTTAAGCAGGCTATTAAAGCATGGAACCTCAATAGATTGGGGCACAAACATAGTTCGAAGCAATTTTGGTTATCCTAAAATGGAGCTTGTAAATTCTCTAGTTTAGGTAGTAGAGATAAGCCTAAGGTAAAGAAGTATAAAAAGGTATCTAAAGCAATACAACATATTAGGAGTAACATAAAGCACAGATGGGTGCAACATTTGAATCTTTGCCATTGTGTGTAAAATCACAAAGGTTGGAGATGGAGACAAAGTATAGAGAGAGAGAGAGAGAGAGAGAGAGAGAGAGAGAGAGAGAGCATGTTCAATTCAAAACAATAATCCTCACCACAAACAATGTGCTCATAGAGCACTTTATATACAAGCCTCTAACAACATGCTAACTCAAGTACCGACACAAGTACTAAATGCTCACTTATGAGCTCTGACAACTAATCAACCTATAATATTCCTAGTATTAAGTTAGGAATATACATCCTAACAACACTTACGACCCTTATGGCCTTGTCGCCCAGTCAGCCCTTATGGCCATGTCGTCCTTTTGTCCCTTATGACCCATAGTGGAATTGTCTTCGACCTTTTGGCTCTTGCCGAGTCGGCTCCGGCCTCCTGTTGAGCTTGTTCTCTCAATACTCCCCCTCAAGCTCAAGCTAGGGGTTTTTTCTTTGTTTGCACTACTGGTTCGTTGTTCTGGCTCCTCCTGTCAGCTCTCCTCCTCCCGTCCACTAGGCCTCGTCAGCCTTCTTCCTACCTCTTTGGCTCTGACACCCTTCGATCCGTCGGCTCTCCCGTATCGGTATTGGCGTCAGCTGCCCCCTTGATCATTCAGAGTCTTTCAGATTCAGCTTGTCCGAATCGCTCACATTATCCGAATCGGCGGTCTCCGATTCGTCGGCTCTCCCCCTTCGTTGTTCGGCTAGCTGCGGCGCATCTTTGTGGTTGTTGTTTCTTTCTATCGATCTCCCCCTGTCTAGCTCCTTATCCGTATCCATTCTCCCCCTCAAGTGCAACATGTCGAGATGTTGTAGCCCAAGCATCTCCGAAATATTCCGCAACTTGTTTAGGCCGAGGGCCTTGGTAAAAATGTCGGCTACTTGCCGATTGGTCCGAACATGTAACTTAGTTCGACCTCACCACCCAAGACTCGCTTGCGCACAAAGTGGTAATGCTCTTCTATGTGCTGGTGCAAGCGTGGAAGACAGGGTTCTTCGCTAGTTGCATACTACTGATGTTGTCATAGTAGATCGAAATGTAATAATTATGACATAAAGATATGTTTAGATTGACGAGAACAACTTGGAAGATGAAAATTTTCAAAGAGTTTGTTAGTGATGGATTTAATTGTGGCAATTATTATTTATAGCTACAATTATGAATAAGAATAATAAATTTCACGCAACATGACAATCAACATATGGGGATAATTGCAGTTGTGATATGTAGTAGGGATAGTTAATGAAGAATCTTTACTCAACTCGCTAATATATAATAAATTGTTACCTTTTTTATCAAGTAGACATAAACATAATTTTTTTAAATAAATAGTAACATATTGACATTATTCTTTTTTCTAGGGAGTTATTGATTGGTATTTTGAAAATGGCATTGAGACAACAACTTCAAACCTAAGAAGTCCAATGATTGGTTGGGTATATTTCTTGTGTTTTATAAAAGTTCTTCATGATTACAACATGTTAGGAGCATCCTACTTACAATTTTCACCATAGAAACATGGCCTTTATAAATTCACGTTTCACAATCGTAGAGTTGAAAACAATGGGAAGATGCATTGAATAAAGGTGCATTTAGTCGTAGTTGTCATGAAATTGATTTGAATGGTTTTATATAGATGAAGTCTCAAAAGTTGTGGTACAAAAAATTGTACTATGTAGTATGCACTATGAACAATCTACATTATAAAGTGATATATAATGTGTTGTAAATGTAACGACGTCATAGATGTTGTCATGGTACTTGACAATAAATTAAAAATGAAGGTTCAAATTACCATTTTGTCATTTTATATTTAGAATGTCGTGTCTTTCAAATCACTTTGCTTAATCAAATGGAAAACATATGCTATAACACTTCTGAAGGTTGTTCAAAGGTGACCCTTGCTTGTGTTGGAGATTCTTTGATATATAAAATTTATGCAAAAAGAAAAGTGGTACCATAAACTCTTTAAACATAAAAAGTTATAACTTTTCCGTTCATATATTTATTTCGCGATCCCCTTTGAAAAGATGGGGTTTGTAGAATAGAAAAGTGGATCGTACAAAGAATGATTAACAAATTGTATTCCTTCTTCTCCTTTAATGCATCCCCATGATGTCAATTTCCTTGATTCTTATTTATCTGTCTATTTAATTAACTTCACTCAATCAAATGATTCCTCTCTCTAAGGTGTAGACTCCACAAGCTTTGGCCATCATCTGCTTGAACTTGGAATTTGGCACCACATGATCATATATAATGGTTTAGCAAAGTGGTCGGGCTCGGAAGAGCTCACATGTTTCTCACATGGAGGAGGGGAAAGCACAATTGATTATCTAATAGGATGCCCTGAAGCTACCCACATGATTAACTCCTTCTGGGTGGCCCCATGCTCTATTGGTGCTGATCATAACTTCTTATACTTTGAGCTAAAATGCGATATCTCCAACACCACCAACTCTAGTCAATCAAGCCATCACACCACAATGTTCACCTGCCAGGACGACCAAGGTATGAAAAGGGTTGTGGGGACAGACTTGGGTCGAAGTGGGGCTAGAGGAAGAACCAGAAGTAATGCATAATTATAGGAAGTACTGTTTTTCATGTATTAAAAGAATGTAACCGTCCATACCCTATAAAAAGGGTCATGTAGTTTTGTAAAAGTTGTTGGATATTGCATTAGCCAAGTAAGTCTATCTTTAATCGAATATCTGTTTGCTCATACTTTGTGTGTCTTGTGTCGAGTACTGAGTTGTATCGAATAAATGTAATCTCTAGTGTGTATTACGTCTGCAAGTCGGTTGTAGCCGGCTTGGTGTTGAAACTCCACAGACCTCAGAGTAGACCCAACCCATTACCCAAAAGGCCACATAACTTAAACCTTGGTTGTTGACGATATTATCTTTCACTTCAATCTCAGCCTACACTCCAATCTCTTGTCCACAAGACCTTGAGTCGGATACCAAAGGACTGAATATCCGACCCCATGTTGCCAAAGGACCAGTAACACTTTTGGCACTCCGGGTGGGACTCTGAAGACACAAAGAACAACAAGAGCATGGATGTTGTCTAGTCGACACGGCAACAAAGAGATGACTAGACGAAACCCTCAAACTTGACGTGCGATAGTAGTCGCGTCCGCAGACCAGTCCCTAGTGGACGTCCAATAGTTAGACCACAAAGGAAGTTTGGTGGAATCCACGCTCACCGAGCAGACACCACGCATCAGAAAGCCCACTCAAATGAGCAGTTTGAACTCTTCACAACCAACGGCAATAGTTCCGAGGTGGATCACCATGACCACATCCACCATATGACACACCGCGAAAACAACCTCATCAAGGACACATTCGACGATCAAGAATACGACACAATGTCGTGCCCTTATCCCCGGTACAACTATGAAGCAAATGTTGAGGCACACATTCGTGCCTTCTTGACAACATGGGAGGCAAACCATCTCAGCGCTAGCAGCGGAGGACACAAATGTGTCAAAGATAGCCGAGTTTGGGTTATTCCTGGATGGGCAAGCGGCGAATTGGTATTCGCAAGGCAACCTAGCAGAATTCCCATATTTCAAACATTAAAGGACAAGTTCCTCCGACTGTTTCATCATCAGATCCCACAACGAGAGTTGATGAGTCAGTTTTACACTATTTGACAAGAGACTCATGAGACCGTCCCGTAGTTTGTCATACACTTCCAAAGACTCCGGCGACAGCTGACATAGCCACCCCTAGTTGATGAGCTTAAAGAGACATTTCTGTTGGCCCTTCGCGAGCCCCTGTAGATGACCTTAGCAGTTGTCGATTTCACAGGGAAAACACCCGAAGAGCGTGTTGTCGCGGTAATCCACATGTATGTGTTGGAGCGGGGAGGAACCACTGGGGTCTCGAACCAAGAAGCCAACGAGAGAAGAAGGGTTGTCCAGATCGGTCTCTTGATAACTTCACCGGATCGGTGTCCAGACGTGTAATCTAATCTAGATTAATTACTCGGATGCCATACGGTGAGCGCACAACTCAGAGACGTATGTTGCCCCGGGCCGAATGCCGGGTAGAATGAAGAACTCATGAGTGTTAAGAAACAAGCTCAACAAAAGCATGTGATGCTTATTGGTAACTGAGATCTTCTATAGTAGCTATTAGGAAATTAACTACTATTAGACATCTATTTAGCTGCTCACAACTATTTAGCTACTCACAGCTAATTAGGTAATCACAACTAATTAGCTGAATATGTAAGTCACTTATATACTTAGGTAAAAAAAAATAAGAATGAGTCGGAGAGTCAAGTAAGAAGAGAAGTAAGTAGACAAACAAGAGAGGTTTTCTTTGTGTAATGAAAAAGAACATTTTCGGGCTGCTACAGAGGTGAGTCTCTTTCCCCCGTTCTCTCTCCCTTGAAACCTAAACAATCCTGCACATCACGATCCGTTGTTGCACTAAGAAGAGCCGGAGCGCCTTCTTAACATGGTATCAGATCAAAGTTGCTCGTAAAGAAGAACAATACAAATATGAGAAAATTTCTCCATTTGCTGATCTGAATAAGAGAGGTTCTTGTTGAAGTTAATCGTAGCTAAAGCCATATTGAAAAAGAGAGATGGTTGCTGAAAGTGGAAGCCAAATAGTCACAGAAAAACTGGATAAAAATAATTTCCCTGCGTGAAAATTCAGAATGACAAATTTACTGATGGGAAAAGAATACTGGATTTACATTGAAGGAGACCTAGAAGAGGCTCCAAAGATTCTGAAGAAAATGTAACTACTCCTCAAATCAAAGCATTTAAATATTGGAATCAAGGGCCAAGAAAAGTATTGCATTGGTTGTCACTTAACATCTCAGATTGGATGCTTGGACATATATGATAGGGTGTATAAGATAAAGGATTGCCGTACACAATATGTGGGCTTGACCAAGCATATTAGAGAGAGTTATGAATTAAAATAGACAATAACGCCCAAGATAACTACAAATTAGAGAGGGAGACTCAAGAAATTTACTTAAAAGATAGATAAGATGAGAAAGGGGTAAGAATGTTATAATATTCAATTATCAAGACCATACAAAGGAGATAAACTCCACATTGAACTAAAAAACCAAAGACCTTCTTACTTCCAATCACTCAAACCCACTACTAAGACCCTTCCTCTTCCACTAAGACACCTCTTCCCAAGGCTCCTCCAAATGTATCTTACTTTTCTCTTTTTACTTTTCTCTATGTATCTTACTTTTACTTTTCACTTCTTCTTAAGGTCTTGGTTCATGTTCTTAGCCTCCAAATGTGAATTATCCGTACTTTATATTCTTCTAATCTTCAATGTCTTGGATTCTAAAAACATTTTCACAATATACAAGATGCTCTGCTTCCAAAAGAAGCTTGGGACAGTTTGGTGAAACTGTTTGCAATAAATACAAAGGCAAGAAAACTTCAGTTGAAGACTGAACTAAATACCTTGGAAAAAGGTAAGATGTCAGTCAATGAGTATGCTCTGAAAATTAAGAGCATATGAGAATCACTTGCTTCTATTAATGTGAAGATAAAGATGATGATAAAGTAGAATTATGCTTAAGAGGCTTAGGACCTCAATATAAAAACTTCAAAACATCCATTCTCACAAGGGATAGTATCCCAAGTTTTGTAGATCTGGTTTCAATGCTAGTAGTGGAAGAAAGAAATCAAATTGAAGATACAAACAAAGGAAACTCTGAAACTGAGGGGAGAGCTCTCTACAATAGTGCTGGAAGGGGCCGAGGAAGAGGACAACAAGCTATAAGTGGAAGAAACAACATTAGAGACGCGAGGAGCAATCGAGGCAAAGGTAAGCAAACATATTTGAGTGATGATGGTTGTTGGTATTTTGGAAAACTAGGCCATACATAGGCTCAATGCTATAAAAAACAAAATGATGAAAAAAGAGGGAAGAGACAACAAAATAACTATGCTTCAACTAGTGAAAAATTGTGACAAAGAGAGTGCTTTTGTGATACAACATGAAACATCAGCAATGGCTAAAAGTTCACAGAGATGTAATGAAGATTATATGTGGTATGAAGATTCGGGGGCATCTAATCATATGACAGGACATGCAAATTGGTTTGAAAGTTTAAGAGAACCAAAGATTCTTGGTTATGTACAGACATGTGACAATACTACTAAGTTAATCGAGCATGGTGGAGATATTCCATTGTTGGAAGAAAGAGGAAAAACAAAGTATATGTTGAATCTTATGCATGTTCGAAACCTTGCAAAAAATCTAATTTCTGTTGGACAAATAGTAGAGCAAGGAATGCAAGTAAAGTTTAAGCAAAGTGGGTATTTTATAGAGAAACATGGAAAGCTGATTGCAAAAGAAAAACGCCAAGGAAGAATGTTTGTTTTAGATGTGGATATGCCTAAAAAGATTACACGCATGTTTGCAGGAGGAATGAATGTAATCTCAAATGTAGAAATGTGGCATAATTGAATGGGACACATAAGTATGCAACTTTGCAAAATATGTTGAGAAAAAATGTAGTGGCTGGACAACCGAAGTTGAAAGACTGTGCGATGTGCAAAATATGTGAAGCATGTCAATATGGAAAGCAAAATAGTTTGCCTTTCCCTCATGAAAGACATATAAGCAAAAACTTGTTGGATTTGGTACATACAGATGTATGGGGACCTACAAAAAATGCATCAATTGGTGATTGTAGGTTTTATGTAACGTTCATTGATGATTGCTCAAGGGAAACATGGGTTTACTTCATGAAAGAGAAGAGTGAAGTATTTGAGTGTTTTCGTAAGTTCAAATGCATGGTAGAAAAGCAGGTTGGAACTAGAATAAAATGTTTAAGGTCTGATGGAGGAGGAGAATACTTCTCAAATGAATTTTCTGATTTTCTATGCAATCAAAGAATAAGGAGACAGTTCATATATAGGTATACTCCACATCAAATGGAGTGGCTGAGAGGAAAAAGTGAACTTCGGTAAACATAGCAAGAGCCTTGATGACTGAAAAAAATATACCATTGTATTACTGGGCTGAAGCTGTAAACACAACAAACTATATTTTAAATAGATGCATAACATCTGGAGTACATGTAGTAACTCCTGAAGAATGTTTTTATGGCAGGAAACCTAGTTTAGGACACTTGAAAAGTATTTGGATGCCTTGCTTATGTTCATGTACCTACTGAAGTAAGAAGCTTGATCCAAAAGCTGAAAAATGTGTTTTTGTAGGATATTCAGAGGAGAAAAAAGGGTTAGATGCTATAACCCGTTGACAAAAAAGATTGTAGTAAGCCGTGATGTGATATTTGATGAGTTGGGTAGTTGGTACAGCCCAAAACAAAATGTAGAAACTGATGAAGACAAAGATAAATCTGAAAATGCAAGAGATTGCCATGGAAATGGAAATAAGGTTGGATAGAAAAGTTCAACATCAATAGAATGTATTGGACCATTTGAAAACTCTGGTAGTAAATCTGATTCAAATGCTTGGAGTGGAAAAAATCTAAGACATAAAAATTATGTTGATAGAAAGGGAAAAGAAAAGATGCCAGAATATGAAATGCTTGATGATGGATCTAGAAACATGGAAGATGTAGATTCGTATGTATCATTGGATGAAGAGATGGGTACACAAGTGCTGAAATTCTCCGGTGTTGAAAGAGCAATGAAATATGCAAATCAGAAATTGAGAAGATCAGATAGAGAGAAAAAAAATGTTATGATACATACATGGCTATGCATTGTCCATATATGTCTAAAGTGGTACAAATCCCTGATCCAAATAGTTTTGATGAAGCAAAAGCTGGGAAGAAATGGGTGAATGCAATGCAAGAAGAAATGGATGCATTGGCTTAAAACAAAACATGGGATTTGGTAAAATTGCCAAAAGGATAAAATGTGGTAGGTTGCAAATGGATCTACAAAACAAAGCATTATTCCAATGGAAATGTAAGTAGACATAACGCAAGACTTGTTGCAAAGGGATATGCCCAAATGCAAGGAATTTATTATTACGAGACATTTGCACCAGTTGCAAAAATGGCAACCTTGAGGACAGTACTTGTTGTAAGTGCAACCAAAAGATGGGTTCTGCACCATATGGATGTAAAAAATGTCTTTTTACATGGTAACTTATAAGAGGAAGTATACATGTGTCAACCACCAGGATTTGAAAATAAGAAGCATCCAGAATATGTTTGTTAGCTGAAAAAGGCTCTCTATGGACTGAAACAAGCACCGAGAGCATGGCACAAGGAACTTTCAGAATCTCTAAAAAAAATTGCTTTCAAAATGTCAAAGGTTGATCCATCATTGTATGTAAAGATTCTGAATGATTGCATTGTTGTGATTTTTATTTATGTTGATGATTTAATCATTGGAGGTATTCTATGGATGAAATAAGAAAGCTGAAGAAAAAATTGGAAATGCAATTTCATATGAGGGATTTGGGAGAGTATATAGATGGTGTAGTCACAATTTGGTGTGACAATATGAGCATTATTCAGCCCTCAAAAAACCCAGTGTTCCATGCAAGAACAAAGCACATTGAAGTGCATTATCACTTTGTTAGAGAAAAAGTGATTTATGGAGAAGTGGATCTGTTGTATGTAAGTACAAATCAGCAAGTTGTTGACATTCTTACGAAGGGACTAAGCATAGAAAAACATACACGATTTAGGGACATGATGGGAGTTATAAGCATTGGTATGATAGTTGGAAAGCATGAAGGAAAGAAGACTGAAGATGATCTCAAGAATGGATAAGTTGAGCTTGAGAGGGAGTGTTAAAAAACAATCTCAACAAAAGCATGCGATGCTTATTGGTAACTGAGATCTTCTATAGTAGCTATTCGGAAATTAACTACTATTAGACATATAGGTAAAACAACTATTTAGTTGTTCACAACTATTTAGCTACTCACAACTATTTAACTACTCACAGCTAATTAGCTGAATATGTAAGTAACTTATATACTTAGGTAAAAAGTAAGAATGAGTAGAAGAGTGAAGTAAGAATAGAAGTAAGTAGACAAACGAGAGAGGTTTTCTTTGGGTAATGAAAAATAACGTTTTTGGGCTGCTACAGAGGTGAGTCTCCTTCCCCCTTTCTCTCTCCCTTGAAACCTAAACGATCCTAAACATCACGATCCGTTGTTGCACTAAAAAGAGCCGGAGCGCCTTCTTAACAATGGGCTCATGCTCCCGGAAACGCACTCTCGAACAAAATAAGAGCAGAAATAAAGCACAAGGATACCCAAACACATGGGAGAATCAACAAAGCTAATTATTAATCAGAGGAATAGAAAGAGTACAACTGGACGTGACCGGTAAAGGAGCTATGAGCTCGAGACGTCACTGTTTTGTCTCTTCCGATCGGGTCGGAATCGGATCCTCCAACCTTTCTCTGTGGTCGAGCTGGCCATAGACGACCCCTCGTTGTTCCAACCCCGTTGCTTATCGAAACAGTTGTAGACCCTCTTTATCGCGGCCCAGTCGGTTGTGAGCCCTTCATCCATCTTCAACAGGAGAACCACTTTCTCTCGGTCTGGCGCCTCGAGAAACTTAATAAACAATAGGACCTTGCTTGTGTCGAGCATGGTCCGGTCTAATATCGAGAGTCCGACAAATCTCCTTTCGAACTCTTGGAGGAGCACCAGCATATTTCCCCCTTTTCTAGGGCTCTCAACCCACTCCATGAACTCTCGTTTCAACAATCGTAGCGAGTTCTCAAAACCGTACCTTTCGAGGAGCCGCCCCTCAAATTCCGCCCAGTTTCGGTAGTCGGCCTAAAGCTCGAGCACCTCCATATGGATGCTCGGTGTCACTACTCGCGGGAACCTAGATAACCACCTATCTTTCGTGATGTCCCTCATTATCATTTCGGCCCGGTAGGTCTCTTTTGAAGTAGGGGAGTATGTTATGTACACATAACGTAGGTGAGGGTAGGTCACTAATATTTACATACTCTTACCTTCTGCTCCTCATTCAACTTTCTTCTGCTCGGTTGCTTATCGTAGTCCCATCTTTTTCCTTAGTGCTCCAAAGCGTTGATCTGGGAGTGGCTTTGTCAAGCAATCGACGATGTTCACCTCAGTGTCGATCTTCCAGACTTTGAGCTTCTTCTTGGTTGTGAGCTCCCGGATGTGATGATACCGCACCTCAATATGCTTCGTCTTTGCATGATAGACGGGATTGCTGATGGGGTGTATTGCACTCTTGAAGTTTCGACCTCCATGATATCGCACCACCACCATAGGTGAAGATGTAACCTTATCTCAATTTCCGATTGTCCGTATTCCCGGCATAGTCGGAATCAGTGTAGCCTTCGACTTTGGCTAAGGTTGTTACTCTGAAAGTCAACTGTGTATCTTCGGTCCCTCTCATGTACCTGAAGATGTGCTTGAAGGCCTCCCAATGCTTCCATCTTGGGTTTGACATGTACCGGTTGACCACTCCTACAACATAGGCTAGGTCGGGTCGGGTCACCACCATTGCGTACATGATACTTCCTATGCCCGATGCGTAGGGCATCTTTCCATTAAGCTCTCTCTCCTTGTCCGTTGAAGGATATCTGTGTGCACGAGCTTTAGGGGTTGTCGTATCGTCTCATAGTTGAGAGTATGCAGACTTCGGATCTATTTCCCGTATTGACAATGCTCGCAGAAGTTCATCTTCGCTTGGAGTTTTGGGATGTAGCCTACTGCCATCAGCCGATCAAGTCCAGCTTGAGACTTGTGACCGAGTCGGCCATGCCATAAGTTTGGATTAGTCTTTTCGGCTAAGTTCATTGCCCCTTCTACATTGATCGCCATTAATGGGTACAGGTTGGTGTACTTGTGCCCGCCTCCTATCTTCAGGTTTCCTTGATTGATCATCCATACCGACTCACTTAGAGTCATTTTGTACCCATCTTCGGCTAGCATGCCGATGGAGACCAGACTCCTTTTCAGATCAGGTACATGCCGAACTCGGTGCAGGGTTATTGTGTTGCAACTTGCCATTTGGCAATCGAATGGGAACCTCTCCCGTCCCTACAATTCTGCACTCCTGCCCGTTGCCTAGACGGATTGTGCCACTAGTGTCGGTCGAATAGTTCGAAAACCATTCTATGTTGGGGTCCACGTGAAATGTGGCACCAGAATCCAGTAGCCACGTGTGTGCATCCTGTGCACTGTAGAGGACTTCTCCGATCACTGAATCCTCTAAGAAGAGAACTTCTCCTGATCGGGAGTCAGCAATGTTGATTTGGTTGCCGACTGGGGAGTGGTCCGAGTTGGGTCATCCTGGATTCCACTCGGATCGCCGACTACTCTCTTTCCTCTTGATTGATCGGCAGTTCAAAACATTGTGGCCAACTTTTCTGCAATGTGTGCAGAATTCGCCTGATCGGCCCATTCCCGACTTCGACCGTTGTCAGTTTCCCCTCGATTTTGATCGGTTGGTATTCCGACTGGTTCTCTTAGCTTGTTCTCTCGTTCGACTCTGTCGGTCGAGTGATGGCTTCTGCCGATTCGTCGATGGTAAGTCCCATCAATTTTTGCCGAATGTCCTCGGTGAGGACTTGGCCGATCATCTCATCCAAATTTAGGATCGGTCGACTATTGGCGTATGTCGTACAGAATACCTCCCAACTTGCCGGCAAGCTCGATAGGAGGGCAATTGTCATTGACCATCTAGTCAGTCGTGTCTTCAACTTGGATCACTTATATATATAATCAACTTTCCTAGTTGACTCTCCATGTCGACTCTTCGTGTCTTCAATTGTCGGCTCTCAGCCCGAAAAGTCAGCTACTCCTTGTCTTCGATTGTCGGCTCTTACTCAACCGAACAATCGGCTCCTCCCACAGGATGGACGTATACCTAACAACAACCACCTGAATTCAAGTCGAGTACGCATCCGGCTACTGTCTGACGACTCAAAAAGCATCTCTACAACATCAAGCAAGCACCTAGATCATGGCACTCGAAGAAAATGCAATATCTTCACCAAATCGGACAATTCTTTGTTCATCTGAAGCGACTCCAGAGGACAGGTATTTATCATAATATATGTGGATGACTTGGTTATTGGAGGAGAGCATTTAGTAGATATCGAACATATCAAAAAGCTACTCTCTAGCCGATTCGAAATGAAAGACATGAAGGAACACCATTACTTTCTAGGTATAGAAGTAATTTAGACTCCTTATGGTATCATGATCTCCCAATGACACTATATTCTCAATATGCTCTTCAAGTTTGGGATGACAAAGTGTAAGCTTGTCACTACCCCTCCCGATTGAAATTTGTTACGGTACGAGACGTATGGGAGATTGATAAGTGTGATAAGTGAGGGTGAGAGATGTATGTGTTGATGTGTATGTGTATGTGTACAAGTGTAATTGTGAGTGTGAGTAGGTATGTATGTGTACACATGCACACGTGTGTGCATGTTGACAGATACGAGGAGGTGTTAGTGAGTGACTAGTGTGAATGGTGAAGGGGGCTTGCACCCCTATGTATCTACCCCCTCTTGTAACTATTTAACCCCTTATGTGTTACCGTACGAGACATACGGGAGATTGATAAGTGAGGGTAAGAGATGTAATGTGTTGGTGTGTATGTGTATGTGCACAAGTGTAATTGTGAGTGTGAGTAGATACGTATGTGTACACGTGTATATGTGAGTGTGAGTAGATACGTGTGTGCATGTGGACAGATACAAGGAGGTGTGAGTGAGTGATTAGTCTGAATGGCAAAAGGGGTTTGCACCCCTATGTATCTACCCCCTCTTGTAACTATTTAACCCCTTATGGGGAATGAATGAAAGACATAAGGAAGATTTCTCTCTCAATCTCTCTCTCTCTCTTTCTCTCTCTTTCTCTCTCTCTTCCCTTACATTGAACCCCCTTGGGAGGGGAGTGGACCCATTCTAGGCACCACCCCCCACCCCACAATGCTTCTCAACATCTTTGCCATCTCAATCCCCATCACTGCCCTATTATCATCACAATCACCATTTCAATCTTCATTATCAATGATCATCATTAACCCTATTTCCATCTTTATTATTATCATCCTTTACCATAACCCTAAAACCATTAACACTTTTTGGGCGACCACAATGAAGAATCCCTCTTTGGACGAAGTCAATGCATATATGCAGCAGAAATGTGCAAGTAATGATGACAAAGATGTGCAAGAGGAAGTCACGAAATGATATGCGGCATTACAATGCGCAAGTAATTGCAACATTATGTCTGCGATTGTGCAAGAAATGGTGAAGATGTTTGGATTGGAAGATGTCAATGAATGCTATGCAACGACAATGTGCGAGAGAGCGCAAAATGGAATCAACAACAAAATGTGTGAGAACGGCAATGATGTTTGTGTGTAAGTGGAGGAAATGATGACGATATGTGAGAGTGAGAGAATGGGAACGACATATGTGCAAATGTGTGGTTAGCGACAACGTGTGTGTGCGGGATAACATGGTGCGAGAGACAACTAGAAAGACGGCCAGACGAACAACAAAGAAGGAACCAACAAAGAAACTCTGGATACAAGTAATAGAGGGGAATCGGTGCCAGCACGACCGGAAAGAGAAGCCCACCAAGAGACTACGAAGGAAGAAGCAGTGTGTGGAGTGGAGGTCGGCAGGAAGTGCAAAGGACGTACAGGAGATGGTTCCAGAAGAAGTGATGTAGAGACATCCGGAACCGGAATCAGAACCAAAACCAGAGTTGGTTAACATAGAAGGGTCATAGAAGAAGGAGAAGGAGATTTTGATGGACCAGACACGATCGAACCAGAACAAGGACACAACCAAAACAGAACGAGGTTACCACACAGGTTGGACCATAGAGGCACGAACCAACAAGGATGGAGATGCGGCCGAACAGAGGACGGCCTAGACTAGACAACCGACCGGAACGGGCCAGACAAAGAACTGGACAACAAAGGTGGCCGGAACAAACTGAAAATGGCCAAAATGACCGAAGAGCGACCAAAGTGGCCGAAATGGCAAAACATCGGTCGGAGTGGCCGGACAACCGGACAAACAATAAAAAACGGACAGAAAGATGAAGGCACAACCGAACATGCCAAACAAACACAGTGTCGGACGAAGACGGAGCGAGTAGACACAGAATGGACGGATAGGTACTGGACAACGTCGAACGAAGACGACGATGACTAAACAGGGCTAAGCAACGACGATGAACAACAATGACAAAGATAGATGACAACAGCCAGAATAGACAGCCTACCCGGGACCAACGGCCAAGAAGAGCAGTCTGACAAAGGAAAACAACAGTCAGACAAGCGGTCAGAGCAACAGTCGGACAAGCGACCGAAGCAATAGTCGGCCGAAATCTTAAAGATACATATCAATTATTATGGGGATGGAAATATTACCATTTATGGCCTACATTTTAGTTGGTCTTTATTTGAGATCACATTTTAATCATCCCTAAAATTTTGCCAAAATATGCAAATTACATGCAGCTTTTTGCATAGGTAATTAGTTATGTTAAGGACACAACTAATTGTTCCCATTCCCATGCTTTCACCCAAACACCCCACCTCTTAGTATAGTAACTAATATGTCATAGAACTTCAAGGCTCTATGACACGTATTTAGTAGATAGTTAAGTCTCCACCTCTCTTTAAAGTGGTGGTTGTAGTGTGAGAACATAGAGAGAAGGTGACTACATAAGCATCGTCACCTACTCTTTGTAACTGTTGGTTGTATTTTTTCTCTTGTTAACACAGCTTTCTGGTTTTCTGTATAATTGTGTGTTCTCTCTCTCTCTCTCTCTCTCTCTCTCTCTCTCTCTCTCCTTGTAGGAGATTTCAATGCGAGAACCCAATCCCGCCAATGCACAATATTTCAGATGGATAGAAACCTAGAAATGGTGAATGTCAACCCTTTAGCCTTAGGCATAACACGTACATCAAAAGATCAAGGTGCGGACGCCACAAGCTTTGGCCATCATCTGCTTGAACTTGGAAGCCGACACCAGATGATCATATATAATGGCTTAGCCAAGTGGCCGGGCTCGGAAGAGCTCACATGTTTCCCACATGGAGGAGGGGAAAGCACAGTTGATTACCTAATAGGACGCCCTGAAGCTACCCACATGGTTAGCTCCTTCCGGGTGGCCCCATGCCCCATTGGCGCAGACCATAGCTTCCTATACTTTGAGCTAAAATGTGACGCCTCCCACGCCACCAACTCTAGTAAACCAACCCATCGCACTATAATACATTTCACGCATGAGCTCGCTGACATCTATTCTCGACATGTTCAAGCGCATCTCTCCTCTTTTGATTCTTCCTTGCCTTTAGAGCACCTCACTACAGAACTCACACACATCCTCCACTCAGCAGCAACTAGTAGCTTCCCATACACGAAAGACTCCAATCATAGTAGAGTTGGGTCTATGCCACAGAACAAGTGGTATGATGAGGATTGTAGAGAGTTGTATAGACAACTTAAAGTATCGCGGCTTAGTGGTACTATTTCCTCAGTACAGGCTCGCAAAGAGATGCGCAAGATGACACGTCGTAAAAGACGGGCTTGGGAAGCATCTCAATATTGGGAACTCTACCATATGCTCATGAGTAGGGATTGTGCCCTCGCATGGAAGAGGCTACGGGAACCGAGACCACAAACACCCATCGAGGATCCCAATATTTGGCACACATATATTGAGAGACTCTACCATGTCCCGAACCAACCACCCATTCCAATGCCCTCCACACCTCGACCTACCATGGGGACACTTTTCACGACCTCTAGGGTCACGAAGGTCATCAAAAAATTACAACATAGGAAATCCATGGACCACACAGGATTGTGTGTCGAGCACATCATATATGCTCGAGAGTGCCTAGCCCCCCTTCTCGCTCTAATCTTCAACCGCGCCCTCGCCAAGGGTTTTCCACCACAATGGGCCATGAACACAGTGGCCCCTATACATAAAGGAGGGGACTCAATGGACCCAAATACATATAGGACCGTTATGATAGGTCATACGCTCGCTAAACTATATGGTGCAGTAATGGAAGCGGAGCTCAGTGATTATATGGAAACATTAAGTCTTCGAGCACCTGAGCAAGCTGGCTTTAGACGAGCCTTCTCCACTATTGACCATATCTTCACACTCAAGTGCTTAATTGACCAGACAAAGGCTCGTAAGAAGAAACTATATTGTTGCTTTGTGGACTTTCGCAAGGCCTTTGACACGGTTCCTAGGGAAAGGTTGTTTGATAGACTTAAGAGCTTGGAGATACCAGATGACATGATCTGGGCCATTTATGCCCTATATGAGCAAGTCTCTAGGTGTGTAAGATGCCCAGGTGGCCTATCCGATTGTTTCACTAGCACCATTGGTGTAAAACAGGGTTGCCCCCTATCACCGACTCTTTTTGGGATCTACATTGATGAGATCACTGATTTTATTGCTCGTAAGGGAGGCAAGGGAGTAGCTATTGGGGAGACGCAAGTTAGTCTCTTACTCTACGCAGACGACATTGTCTTGCTCTCAGAGTCGGAACACGACCTACAAAAGCATCTTAATGCCCTGGATGACTTTTGTACACAACGAGGACTGGTAGTGAATTTAGCGAAAACTAAAGTCCTTATCTTTCATACATCGTCCCGAGTTAGGAGTCAATGTCACCTAATCCTCTCTCATAAACCAGTTGAGGTAGTGGGATCGTATGTATACTTGGGAGTCACCTTTAGTGCTCGCTCAGGTAAATTCTCGATGACCCAGGCAGCCAAAGATAGGCTAACGAGAGGGTATGCATCCCTCTCACTCTTAGAGAGACAATGCCATCAGGCATACTTTCAAGAGCCACGGACTAAGGGATGGCTTTTTGACTCATTAGTGACCCCGTCCCTCATGTATGCATCAGTAGTATGGGCTCCAGGTTTACCATCTTTCATGTGGACGCAATTAGAGAGACCTTTAGTGACGATGTTATCACGTCAACTCCGAAGCAAATCGACAGTACCACATGACATTATTAGAGCCGAGTTCAGTCTACCCCCGATGTTAGTAGAAGCACTCTTTCAAGTGGTAGTTTTTATTCATCGGATACATAGCCAACCACAAGATAGGATATCCCGTCGAGCCTTTGAGGCGTCTCGATCTTTATATGTGTCTGGCGACACTAGCTCTTGGTATAGCATCGTGGTGAGTTGGCTCCGTGCGAACGGCATAGACATTAATAACCTACCTCCCCTTAAGTACAACCATGGGACTGATCAAACTTTAATCTCTCACGAAGATCGTAATAAAGTGATACGCCAAGAAATATGGCAAATTTACACTCGATACAAATGGATCACCCCACGAGAACCACTCCCATCTAAAATGGTGTACTATAAGGAACACTTATTGCGCTTCTCTACGCTAGGCTTTATTACACGACCAAGATATTTAGATACATTCTTATCAAATGCACTAAGGGTGGCCATTGGACAACTTAGGATATCATCTCACCAACTTGAGATTGAGAATGGTCGAGCTAATAGAGTCCCTAGAGAGGAAAGGTTATGTAGGTTATGCCACATAGAGATAGAGGATGAGTATCACTTCACATGCAAATGCCCAACTTATGCCGAGATACGAGCAGAATACCAAGACATACTAGGACCCTCTCCCACCCTCTCCAAACTATTAGATACCCCGAATGTAAAGAGACTAGGTAGATATATCTTAGACCTAAAACAACATAGGGAGAATAAATTACAAAGTGCTAACGATAACCCTCTTAGTATTCATCACCATGTAACTAGTGTAATTTTTCAAGAACAAGGGGAGACGATGAATGTGGATACACTTACGCCGCTCGGCCTCTCCCTTGAGGAAGCAGAAATGCAAAGAACAACGAAACGCCCTCGAATGTTGGGCTTCAAAACAAGTCAACGTGGAGTAGACAAGATTAAGAAGATAAGGGAACGTGAGCTACGTCGACTAGAAGCTATGGTTGGGGTACCTCTTACATGGGGACCACGGGCCACATCCACATCGCAACCCTTTGAACTTCCGCTTCTCTTCGAGCGACTTGGATGGAAATGAAAATAACAATTGTATAACACCATTTTCATTGTAGTAGAACATGTTTCTATATAAAACATGTTTGTTATTTTTTAGAACTATTTAGCTTAAACTCTATTTTTCATCTTATTTTTATTTTTACTTCGATGAATGGGTAAATATCCCATTTTTGTTGTAAACCATTTGTCTCATGGGCCAATTTTGGCCTTAGAAGACGTTAATATATCTTTCTTTCTTTCTTTCTTTCTCTTCGTAAATAATGGCTTTCATTACGAAAGAAAAAACACCACCATGACTAACTTACAACAAACTATAGAACCCCTTCTATCTAGGGATCTAAAGAAAACTACGACACCAAACTCAACACCCTACACACCAATTCAAATGGCGAATATGATGATATGTGACCTTGCAGAGTTCTCTCTCTTCTTGGTTGAGATTTTGTGACTTCTCTAGCACTATCAATTGCCACAAAAGAAGTCCTTTTAACTTAAGAACATATTTTCTCACCCCAACTTGCGAATAAAAAATGAAGGCATTCCGCATATTCCAATTGAACCATAGCCCCCAATACCTCAAGAACTCAAAAATAATTTGAAAATGAGGCATCGGTTCATTGTTCTCCATATGTGCAAAAACCCAATTAAAGGAAGATAGACTTACTCCATAACCATTTCAAGAGCGAGCGAGCTCGAGCTCGCTCGCTCTCTCTCTCTCTCTCTCTCTCTCTCTCTCTCTCTCTCTTTATCGTAATTACCTTACCCTAGTGGTAAGTTGTTAGCACTACAAGCACTGCGTTGTGGGTTTGAAACCCAACTTCTTCACCTCTCTATTATATACTTCTTATATATCTCTTAATTCACTAGATGCCACTGTGGAATGTAGGGGTTGAACCCATGACCACCTGGTCTCCATTGGGCAACCTTACCAGCTGAGCTACATCCATCTGAGCTCGCTCTCTCTCTCTCTCTCTCTCTCTCTCTCTCGACTACACAACACATACACACACCTTCCGTTGCACAGAAACCCTCGATTCTTTACAAGGCTCGCCTAATGTCATCCTACAAAGGTGAGTTGTTTTAGTGGTTTGTCATAATTGTGAAGCAATTTATAAACAAATCTTCATGCACTTGGAGCTGGGAGAGTTAAAATTTTGGATTTTATACTTTATATTTAAGTGATTTTGCCTTTCCATTTTCCCACTAGGGAAGATACAAGGCTTTACCTTTTCTTATACTACCCTTTCTATATCCTTTGTACAAATCCTTGTAGTAGACAAGTGCAACATACATACTTAACATTCTTCAAACAAAGTTTCTTGAAGGTTATCTAGGTTTAGATGGTAATTCACAAACTTCTGGTAATAGAACTTACAATAAGTACTTTCAATTTGAGTGCCTACTTAGTGTATTGTGGACAAAGGAAATACTTTAAAGACCATATACCTGTGTCAACATTATGTGTATGGTTCACTTTTAAGGTAGAACAAAGAGAATTATATCTTGATCAATGCAAACATGCATGCTATTTGAGACATATACGTTTTTAAGCAATTCATGATGTTAATGTTGGTGAGAGACCTAAACCTTAGATGAGAACCACGAAGAACGATTATTGCAAGTCGAAATTAGGACATTTCAACGATGATGCATAGTGAGCATACAAATTGGAGACATTGTGAGGAATCAAACATGTAGATTGATGTCATCTTTTGTAGGTTTTTGAAATCGTCATCTAGATTGGACATGCATTTCATGTCAATGGATTGAATACCTTTTACATCCATAATGTATTTTTCCTTGAAATGGGCATGGAACAATGGACATACAAATGGGGGACATGTGAGAAACCAAGCATGGATACTGATGGACCATCTTTTGTATGTTCTCAAAATCTTATGCTATATAGGACATGCATTTCATGTCAATTGATTGGATATCTTTTAAATCCATCCTGTATTTTTCCATGAAATGGGCATGGGATAATGTTCCTTGAGAGTAACAAGCTGAAGGAGATCACAAAACCTTGAATACTCCTCCAATGTCTCTTTCGATGCACTTCCTCATTTACATAGATTTTACTACACAACACTCATGTAGAAAGCAGATGTATCTAGTACTTTGTTTACAACAATAAATTTAAAACTAAAATATAATTACCATTAATATATCCATGGCAAACACACACACACAATATAAATCATGCGCACATGGTTACGTACACATAAATGAAGCATTATACACATGTGAATTGAAAAAAACTCTATCAATATCTACACAAAACAATAGATGTTCATGAATGGGGATGTGATCTTTCAATGTAATATTGGCATGCATGCATGCATGCATAGATAGATACAAATTATTTATACATGAACATGTCACACATACATGCATTCATGCGCCCATACATAGAATATGCACAATACGTGGAGATGAGCTTAGGTGGCAAAGAGGTGGAAGTCATGAGCTCAATGCATGATAGCCACCTCTTGCATACGTAATGATTCTTCTTTTTTCTACATACCAAATTAGGTGTTGCATCCTCTTAAACTTGACACACAAGCACCATCTTTCCTTGCCTAGTTCATCTCTCATTGAAGTTATCTTTTTCTTCTCCTCGTTATATTAACGTATTCATTGAGCCTTTCTCTTCCAATCCACATCCCCCTCTCACTAATTAGTGTTTCATGGCCATTGGAGCTCGAGGTTTTAACCTTTTTTGTGAAACGCCTAAATTTGATAACCTCTCTTCTCGTAACATCTTAGCCCAACCTATTCCTTCAAGGATAAATCATTTGAATCTTATTTCTCATTTCAATCTAAACATGTATTTGGCACGTCGAGTTCTTGTTGCCGGTTCTAGGGCACCAATCGGCATGTGGTTCAAGGTGCCACGAGTCGATGTCTTGCCCTCAACTCAAGTGTCAGTTGTCTTGCATTCCAAGGTGCCAATTGGTCTGCAGCCCTCACTGAAGTTGCCAATTGGCACGCGTTCATCTATGGCTATGTCCGTCCAACGACGAGACTTCGCTAGTAATGTATTGAATTTTTTCACTTTTCTTGGTTCATGTTTTTATGCTCAAGCATGTATAATGTAGTGTGTTTTAATGGTGTTTAAGTGTAAGATGATTTAGCACATGTTTGCATGGAGTGAATTTCTTTGTTTATGTCAAAGTTTGTGGATACTATCATTGTGTATGCATATATAGTGCTTTTAAAATGTTGATTGTATATGAATTTTGTAGTTGTGTTTGGATTCATGAACAGAGTGCTCAAGAGAAGGAAGAGCATGTCACAAATGCCACATCCGATGTGGCAGAGGAAGCCAAAGGTAAAGCTAGTGAAGCGAAAGACAAAGCAAAGGGAACTATCGAAGAAGGGAAAGAGAAATCAAGAGATATAGCCGAGGGGGCCAAGGAGAGGTTTGAGGAAGGGAAAGGCAAGGCAAAGGAAACAATTGAAGAAGGGAAAGAGAGAACTAGAGATATTTCCGAGGAGTCAAAGGAAAGATTTGAAGGAGGGAAGCTTAAAGCAAAGGAAACCCTAGAGGAAGGGAAAGAGAAGGCCAAAGATGTAACTGAGCGAGCAAAAGAAACCCTCGAGGAAGGGAAAGAGAAGGCCAAAGACGTAACGGGTCAAGCAAAGGAAAAGCTAGAAGACGGGAAAGAGAAGACGAAGGCAAAGACTCAAGAAGTGGTTGATACAACTGGGGATACTTTGGATAGTGCAAAAGAGAGAGCAAAAGATACAACTGAGGACTTGAAGGAGAAGACCGGAGAAATGGCCAGTAGAACTAAAGAGAGAGTCGAGGAGGCTCGAGAGAAGACTTCAGGTATGGTTAGTTCAAGTGTAGAGAAGATCCAAGAGATTGGCCAAGCAGCAAAAGAGACCATGGAAGGCATGGCCCATAAAGCTAAGGAAGCCCTTCACATTGGCAAAACAAAGGTTGAAGACACTGCTTCCAATGACGATGAAAAGAAGTTGTAATATATAGTTGGATGGGGAAAAGGATATGGGAGTGAGCAAGAAATAAGTTTTCTGTGCCATTGAGAGAATGGTAGTATTGCATTAAGAATATTGTGTGGAAACATGGGTGAAGGGACAATGCAACCCTAGAAGAAAGGGGAGTTTTTTTAATGTAGATAGAATATATTTTTACAAATGATGAACT
Source organism: Azolla caroliniana (assembly GCF_043228905.1). Lineage (NCBI taxonomy): Eukaryota > Viridiplantae > Streptophyta > Polypodiopsida > Salviniales > Salviniaceae > Azolla > Azolla caroliniana. The sequence goes on along the minus strand of NW_028230448.1, from coordinate 942,546 downwards.
ATATAAAATAAGTGTAGATTCTCGTTGATGGATTTCATTGTAATGTAAAAATGAATATAAAACCAAGAATTTGTTTCTCTTTACCTTCATAAAGGAGATGAATGGCTTGCTTTTGTTTGGATTTCTTAGTATCAATCATGCTACGCAATCTCATTTTGCTAGCTATTTTTGCAGCATTATTTGGGTTGCAAAAAAATGTTTACGTTTTTTTACATCTAGAAATTTTGGTGCATTCTTGCCAACTATTTTTGCAACGATTTGCCAATCATTTGTGACTAGAAATGAAGGATACCTTCTTGCTAGCTATTTTTGCAAATCAGTTGTGAATTAATTTTAAACATTTAGAAGGAAATTCTCCTTTCGGAAAAAAGGGGAAAAGGAAATGGTGCTTTCTATGAAATCATAGGTTTTCACAAATTCATGTGATATGTACTTCATTAGATTTTGATTTTGAAATGAAACAATCATTTTAATTGTCTAGGGTGGCTAGGCAAACCTCTTGGCTTGTCTCTGCACTCACCTCCTTTACCATTGAGCGGCCGAAATGGCCTTAGCTAGTGATCTAGGTTCTTAGCTAGTGATCTAGGTTGTTACCCTCTTGACTATGAAACTTATCCCACACTGTCTCACCTCCTTTACCACTGGGCGGCCTAAATGGCCTTAGCTGGTGATTTGGGTTGTTACCCTCTTGACTATGAAACTTATCCCACACCATCTCATTGGTTGATACTTTTCCCCCATTTCGGGGTCGCATCTATTAGTGAGTTGTTTTAGGACAATACATTACTACAAAATGCAATGGGGAGTCATGATTTGTGTTCATATGATGGAATGGAGGATTAGTGTCATTTAGTGAAATCCATGCAAAGATGTTTCTGTGACACTAGTATTTGTATCTATGACATACTAGACATTGTAGTGACATCTACTTTTAGACACCTTAGTAGTAATGATGTAGGTGTTTATGTGACACTATGCTAGTTTTATCATAGTATTAGATCAAAAGCCCCATTCATCATGTGTGTAACTAACAATTTCATTCCAAGGGGACCATATCCATTCAAAACCAAAGCAGGTAAACAAGGAGAAGTAATATTGACTTTGCAGAAGAAACCAATCCTTTGGGAAACACATGAATGGATTATTTCATAGTCGTAGTTATAATGGTAGGCTTTTTGACACTATCATTTGTGAGAATAATGTAAGTGTCTCTTTGGCACTTTATTTGTTGCATATCATAGCTATTGTATCATGTGTGGGTAACTAACAATTTCATTACAAAAGGACCATATCCACATTTCAAACCCATAGTAGGTAAACTTGGAGAGTGAGAGAAGGAACCGATTAATGTTAAAGAAAAAATTCAAAGTTGATTTGTTCCCCAACTTGGGATGAACCTTTAGTGGCCACCAAATCTTCATGAAGAACATGAATGGATTCTCAAGCTTTTGATGGGGGGGATAGATAGGGTGGCTTTTTGTTGTCCCAACATTGTCCACTTTTTTGCTTGTTGATACACATTAACTTCTAAAGGTCCCCCATGTGTTAACAAAAATTATACGTTATAAAGTTTCGAATACTCATTTTGTAATAACTTGAGGCCGGGGTTGAGCCAAGGTCAAAATCACTTCCAATAGACATCATAGTAAATTGTGAGTTGTGATGTCTTTGTCAGTAAATTGTGAATTATGATGTTTATTTATGATCGGGATAAGGTAGAACAAACATATCATTATATGATGTTTGTTATTTGGATAAACTATCTTGTATGTAGTATTGACTACTCTTGTGATCTAATGGTAAAATGGTGAATATGAGAATTCGTGAGTGCACTCAATAATAGTGAGCAAGGAGACATTTGGTACCAAAACAATTGCCTAACTCATAGAAATATTCAATCTTGTGGAACGTTCATTTACTTTAATCCTATTCCAAGAATTTCAAGGCTAACTTGGAACACCTTGCTAATGTCGATATGTTTCGTCAAAGAATGAACAACAAAAATGAACAGAACCATAGATTTTTATGAGCTAGAAGTGTTGGAGATAATAGAAGATAATATTCATCAACATGCCATAATTCTAGGTAGGGTTTGTTATACATACTAATCCTTCTTTTATTCAATATGCCATAGTTTTGAATAGGGTTTGCTATACATTGTAATCCTTTTATCATGTATGGCTTGTTTAATGAAAAGAACATATCTACATTTGATTTTGGGAGTAAAGCACACCCTCTCTTTTTTCCATGTAGCATATAAATACCATATAAACCCTTTCACAATGAAGAAAACATTTTTCTTCTGTTCAACTTACATTCCACAACTAGATTACAAGTTACAACTTTACTTTTAGGATAAATACTCTTTAAACTAACTAGCACATCCTTCGGAACAAATAATTTCTAATTGAACGTGGTGAACACTCAAAGAGGATAGCAAGATTTAATGGGTCTTCCAAGGCCTACATACATACTCATTATACTATTGTGAATGATAACATTGAAGACAAGTTTACTTTTTAACGTCATTAAATTATTGAGATCATGTGGAAGCACGTTGTGATCAATATGCGACAAAAGTCTCAAAAAGTTTGGTGACAATCTTTCGCCTTCATGGAGTCCCATCTTCCTCTTGAATGTGATCAAGCAAGTGTGGCTTCCTCTTGAATGCTTGGTGCAATATGCCACAATAGAAGTGCCTTTCCGTAAATTTGGCTTATCATAAACAACATATTCAAACAAGATGGATTACTTCCTCGAGACATTATATCATCATAAAGGAAGCTATGAGAGCATCTTTAGGATGAAGAAATTGGTACGAGGCAATGCAATTACTGAATTAGGCTTCATTTTTACATAAATATGTACTAAGCTCACGTACATATGAGGTGGTTCCAAAATGGAGCTCAAACAAATAGCAACACTATGATTAAAACACACATTATCAATCGAGGCAAGCATTAAATCACAGTAACTATTAAACTGATATACAACAAGAGTCAAGACAATGTGATGCGCATTTATTGAGAACATATAAAACGAAGTTTAATACTTTATCCGAAGCCTGAATGCTTTTCCACATATTGATGTGGGACCTCTCAACTAATCCAGCCAGCAAACGACACAACATAAATGTTTTATCAATCAATCCAATGACTGCAAAAAAATAATTTGATCGATCCCATGGAAATCGCTATATGAAACCAACATTCTTAATTAAACTCAACATAAAATAGTCAAAAGCAAAAGCAGCTCTCGGTAATAAAAGAGCCATAACAACAAATACACAACAAGTTGATGATGAAAAACTTCGAAAGGGAAATGGGCACTTCAAAAAGAAAAGAAAAAACTAGGGAGGTAGTGATTAACCTCTTCGTAACGCCATAGGAGAAAGAAAGCGAGCTGAAAGCAATAATGTGGTTATTGCTCCGGTTTGCGGCACACTACCAAATGCATAGGTGTGAAGATACCAGTGTCGCCGCCTCTTGAGAGGAAAGCGGCTGTTTTGAACAGCATCTCATGCACATCCACGACACCTTGCGGAGCAATACCAAGGAAAGCAAGCAATGCAATGACTAAATGATTGCGGTAATAAGCAATCCTACCCATCTTCAACCTTTTCCACCAAGGCAAAGCCGGAGGCAAAGCCAAATCCCGCTCTTCCAACACTTCGAAACCCACTTCTTTAGCAATATCCACAACCTCCTTATAAGTTCGGAGGCCTGGCAACGCATCTCCATGCTCGATCCCATGAATGATTTCCACATGCTCGGCATTATCGGGGTTAAACAACGGGGTAGTGACCCATTCGTAAGTGACGTAAAGCTTACCCGGCTTCAAGACCCGGTAGATCTCGGCATAAACATCGCGGAGTTGAGGGGCATGGCAAGTGGCTTCGATAGAGTAGGCCGCATCAAACGAATCGTCAGCGAATGGCATGCTGAGGAAATTCCCACAAACTACCTCACACAAGTGATCTAATCTAGCTTTCTTATTGTGGCTTCGGGCTCGAGCCACTTGGTAATCATTTATGGTGATACCCACCACATTGGCGCGAGAATGAGCCGCAATTGCGCGCATGGGTCCACCCACACCACATCCTGCATCGAGAACCTTGTGTCCGGGCCCGATTTCCAGTATGTCGGCCACTCTCTCTTCGTGAATTCTCGTCTCCTCCTTGTGAGATTTCCCTTGTATAGCCGGAGAGAAATGGAAGCTTTGTCCCCACCCCCATTCGTAGATGTCGGTGACGAGGTTATAGAAAGTGTCGACAAGCTTGGGCACTTGTTTCTCATTCTCGATCTCTTTGGGCTTCTTGAAGAAATCGGCATAGGCCTTGTATTTATTCGATACATCTTCCCGGGAGATAGATCCGCCCCCGATATCTACGGCCGATTTGCCTTTGGTTTCTGCGGGGCCGAGGATGAAGACGACATAGTAGATACCAACCGCGAAAACCAAGGACATGGCGATCAAGGCAAAGGTGAAAGGATCTGCTCCCAGGGAAGCAGGCAAAGCCATGGCCATAGCCATAGCTGTCTGTAGCCACAGCCGAATATCTCTCCCCTGTGTTCTCTCTCTCTCTCTCTCTCTCTTTCTCTCTCTCTTCCTTCCTGTGGAGAAGAGAAGAGGCTTAGTCTTACCTGTGAAGAAGACAGACAGAGAGGGACGCACAGATGATGATCAGATCAGCTGCTGGCTTTTGGCTTTTGGTCTTCTTTTCCGTTGTTGATTTTAGGTATTTCAGACAGAGATTGGCAATTCACCCAAAAACAGATAGGCCCATTAAAACTAAAGGTGAGAAGAGAGAAACAGAGTCTTTTTATACATAGCAGAGCCCCCCCCCCCTTCTCTCTCTCTCTCTCTCTCTCTCTCTCTCTCTCTCTCTACACTCTCTCTCACACACACACACACACACACTCTCTCTCTCACTCACACACACACACACTCTCTCTCTCTCACACACACACACACAAACCATCTCTCTCTCTCTCTCTCTCTCTCTCTCTCTCTCTCTCTCTCTCGATCTCAATATGGCCTCCTGGATCGGACAATCACTTTGTCCCGCCCCTAATCCAAGCCGGGGATCTCACACCCCTGAGCCGAGCCTGCTATGATCGCCCTGCCCCCAACCCTGGATCTGGACCACCCACTCACATCCCGCAACCCTTCCCTGGCTTGGCTATTTTACCAACGGCTTTTTTCTAGCTTCGGCTTTTTGCTCGACGTATCTTCCAAGCTCGGCTTTGCATGACCTGTGACCTAGGTCTTCTTCCGAAGACAAAAAAAAATAGAAGAAGCAACTCCAGTGGTTTTCTTGCCCCGATGTTTGGGCTTATGTGATGTGATCGTGGCATGCACGATACGGTCGATTGTGGGTTTAATAATAAAATTGTCTGTTAGCAAACTGTCGTGTGATCATCCTCTTTCGAATACTTTGTTTATGATTTTTGGCAATGGAAGCGCAACACACATATCACTATTCTATTGTGTTTTATTTACCCCTTCATTACTAGAAAAAAAACAAAACAAAAACAATGCATACATGTTGTGGGGCCTGCAGACAAATACAAATATATGTATGTATGGTAACAAATCGTGTAGAGCAAGCACCTCCTTGCATTTTCTAGGTTTTCTTTTTCCCAAAAAAATATCCTCCATTGGTATTAAAGAAGTCAATATACAAAACAGTCCACTATTTGCAATGAATATTGCAACATATTTAAGTAGAAAACTCTTGAACAATCATGTAGCTTCAGCAAAATCCAACCACCTTTAACATCCACATCAATCCCACCAAATGACCTTTATTAATGGAGTCTACGCCACACATATATTACAAAGCATTCCGTCCTTTTCTAGGTTTTGATTGCTGCCATCGATAGGTGGTCACTTCGTGTTTGATATGAGTGGGGTTAATCCAACTACATACATACATACATACTACTGATCGAGCATATGACACAATAAAAAGGCAGACATCCCACAAACTCGGAACCACACCATCAAGAGAACATTAGAGTATAAAAGGCGGCGAGTCCATACACAACTGAAGAAGAGACCATGGTAGTCAAGTCATATACATATTCATATAATTTTATAAATAAGCAATGACAAGACCGGAACCGAACCGAGCCGAACTTGAACCGAACCGAACCGAACCGGACCCAACCCGACTCAAGGCTCCGGCGCCTCCTCCTCCTTCTCCCCCGTCTGCAGAGAGAGACAAGAGACAAAGACAGAGAGAAGCTGCTTCTGCTTCTTCTGCTTCTGCTTCAGGCTATGGAGAAAGACGGCCTCGACAGCACTCTCCGCATCCTCGTGGCCACTGACTGCCACCTCGGCTACATGGAGAAGGACGAGATCAGACGCCACGATTCTTTCAATGCTTTCGATGAAATCTGCTCCATTGCCGAACAACGCCAGGTTCCTCTCTCTCTCTCTCTCTCTCTCTGGCTCATTATCTCTTTGCCTGTTTAATTTTTCTTCCTTTTTTGTTGCTTCTTTTGTCTTTCGTTTTACACTCACGCTCGTCCGCACAACCTAGAACCCTAATTTCACCGTCTAATGCTCACCCCGCATACGTACTGAGACGAGAAAAGTATCGTCCTATCACTCTGCATATCTTTACAGATAATAATAAAAAAAAAGCCTTCCTCAATTGAATGGATATGCACGAAAGTTGTCTAATGCGAAAAAAAGGATTTACCATGCTAATGCCTTAAAAGGATAGATGGAAACTTCATGCCAGCTCTGCAGGATGGTAGCCTTTCCATTATCAATCAGTTTTAAAAGCATGATTTACAATGGCGCTGCTTAGTGCAATAGTCACACTAATGGCAGACATTTTACCGTGGATTAAAGTAGTCCAGTGTTTTTTCTGATGAATCATTTCTTCTTTCATGGAAATAGCCCATTGATTGATGACCCAATTATACGACCAGCCATTTCAGCTTGCATGTAATTCTATTTGTCTGTAGTGGAGTAAAGAAGAGCTGGTAGTATGGACTTGCATCCTTGGTAAAACTCAATTTATGGAGTCTATATTACTTGAAACTTTTTACCTTTGATACATTTAATCTTGTAACTTTCAAACATGGTTAAAACTACCTGAAAAGAGGAAAGGATTCATCCGTACTCCTGTTTTTTTGCGAGGGTAGTTGATTGCATTTTAGTTTTAGTTTGTAATAAAGTCATCAAGCTTTTTTTGGTATGAACTAAATACCACGTCGTTACAATTGTCATAGGTTAGGGTCTCAAATGCTACTCTGGCCTCAATGGTGAGGTTCGTGGTCTTTCTTTTTCAGTATCCCTTGGTATTTCAACACAATTTGATGCATAGTTTTTTTTACCCCTTATGTGTTACTGGTGACTCCTTCAAGCTGCCCTTCATCATCTGCCAATTGTGTTATTTTACAGATTGACCATTTTCGAAACCGTTTGAAGGCCACATTGGTTTAGATCATGGATGGATTTCACTTTGACACAACTAAGCATTAGGAAGAAGGATTAAACAAAATCAAAGAAGTGAGACGTCAAAGAAAATGGGCAATTTATTGAAGAGATGTAACAATCATCAAAAAAATCTTCAAACTCAAATGACTTATCCCAAGTTTCCCCATGATGAATTTAATGATGGGCATTCATGTTTTAAGACAGTTTTGGTTGACCAGCTCTGTTAGTTTTTTTTGTATCATTTGTTCACCAATTTGGAATGTAATCAATAGTGGATATAGCAGTTTTATCATATTGATCAAATTTGGCCTCTAGAGCAGGTCTTTTCTAATAAGTGGAGCTATTATGCCAGCCAATTTGCTCATAATTAGGTGACATGGTGATTTTGACGAACTTTATGTACAGTTAATATAAGCCCTGTTCTCGGTGATGTGAGAAACATACAAGCTCAGAACACACATCAATTTTGGGTGTTCAACATAAAAATTCCAGACTGAAGTTTCTATACTCATTGTCACTGGGGACCAGCTATGCTGACTTATGATGTAATCTCTAGTTTGGTTTTATAGGCCATTTTGGCCTCTTAAAAGACGTTAATATGTCTTTCTTTCTTCTTTTCTTGGCTCCATTCCCATCCCATTTCTTGTTTACAGTAGATATACTAAATCTTGTTCTAGAATCAGTATTTAATTGGATTTATATCTTCCTTTGAAGAGCAGGTAGATTTTTTATTGCTAGGTGGAGATCTTTTTCACGAAAACAAACCCTCACGTGCAACATTGGTTCGAGCACTGGAAATTTTACGCCGATATTGTCTCAATGATCGGCCTGTGCAGTTCCAAGTTGTGAGTGACCAAACAATCAACTTCCCTAACAGGTAGGTAAAATCTCCAGAAGCGAAAATAGTTTGTATGAACTTATGATAAAAAATTATTAAGGCCCATCTCAACTTCTCAACAGGTTTGGTCATGTAAACTATGAAGATCCCCACTTTAATGTGGGGCTACCTGTATTCACAATACATGGAAATCATGATGATCCCGCAGGAGTGGTAGGGTGGGGGACTATTCGTATGTGGGGATTTTGTTTAACCCAGCTGAGAGTTGGTTGAATTCCTAACTGACTTAAGCTTGCATAATACCTCTGCAGGACAATCTTTCTGCCATTGATATTCTATCTGCTTGTAACCTTGTCAATTACTTTGGAAAGATGATCCTAGGTGGCTCAGGTGTAGGGCAAATCACGCTGCATCCCATTTTGATCCAGAAAGTAAGGTTTTTTGCTAAGGATTTTGTTTAAAAAAAAACTGTTATTTGCATATGTCTGAGAAAGGCCGTATTTGTGTTTGACATATAGATTAGTAGATTATATTGACCAGTTTCAGTTTCATTATATTATAATGAGTGTGGTACATATAGCTAGATTTAAATAATAGAAACATTCATTACATGTGTGTTTCTCATATAGATTGAGAATCATATCGACAATTGTTAGTACCGAGAGAACATGTCTTTATGAGGAGTCATGAGATCCAAAGGGGCAAAATAGGACATATGCATGAGTGGCGTGCATGAAGGATATGCAAAGAAGCTCCAAGGACTGTTAGCACTAAGGGAACATGTCTTTATTAAAAGGCATGAGATCCAGAAGGGACAGGTGCATTAGTGGTGTGCATGAAAGATGCACAAAGAAGCTCCAAGGACTGTTAGTATTGACGCAACATGTCTTTATTAAAAGTCATTGAGATCCAGAAGGGACAAGTGCATGTGTATGAAACATACTCAAAGAAGCTCCAAGGACTAAAACTGTCTGAAATTAAAATTAATTTGGATCTATGAAGTGGTATGATATATCTGATAGGATATACAGAATGTGAAAGTCTATACAACTAAGTCATTTTAGGATGGCTGTCACCTGGAAGATGGTCTTGAGTGGAGTGCTTTTCTGAAGTCAACAATTTCAAGCCGAAACTGCCTATGGGTTTCGAGTCTCTCTGTTTCCAGAATCAGGGTGGAGTTATGCTCAACAATTCTCAATTGATGGCTCCCTGTGGGTGGGCATATCTATTTAAATCACCAGAACCTAAGTGTGTCTTGGTATTGCTTTGCGTTCAGCTTGATGGGAATTTTGCCCAGCACAGTACAATGACTTGACTGTCTCTGATCCCAGCACCAATGTACAATATTGCTGTGCCTCCATCACACCTGTCAGTAATCATGTATTCACCGGTATAGAATTCTGGTGGGAACCACGGATCTCTATTTCCAGTGCCTAATCATAATACAAGTTTGTAGTAAACTGCCTATTTAGAGGGATGTTTGACGGATCAGCTATTGAGAGATGACGTTCAGCAAACAGGACTGTAGTAGAGATGAGAGTAGAGACACACAGATCTTTGGTGTACCCAACCGTCTTGATTGGTACACAAGAAAAAAGAAGGTTATTATATTAGTTAACCTTACATAGAAAGTGGTGTGTTCACATTATAAAAGGTGTCCTGTCCAAGTGAACAATGTGTTCACATATACGAATAATTACCTAATTTGTGAACTACGGGCCTTTACACCTAACAACCTCCCACTTAAAGGTCTGATGTGAACATTCAAGTAACTCCCACTAACTGTATGCAATGCTCATGTTGAGCTTTGCCAAGACTTTTAGTGAGAATATCTGCAGGATTATCCTGTGTTTTGATCTTGGTCAATGTGACTAGACCATCCTCCAAAACTTGTCTGATAAAGTGATGTCGCACATCAATGTGTTTGGTGCGCGAATGAAACATGGCATTCTTAGCCAGATACACAGCACTCTGGCTATCACATCCTAACACAGGAGTACTAACAGACATGCCAAGATCTTCACCAAGTCTGCTGAGCCATATAGCTTCCTTTGAAGCTTCTGTAGCTGAAATATATTCAGCTTCAGTAGTACTCAGTGCTACAATCTTTTGCAATTTGGAGCAGCAAGACACTGCTCCACCAGCAACTGTAAATATATACCCGCTAGTAGACTTACGTGTATCCAAGTCACCTGCCATGTCTGCATCACAATATCCCTGCAAATTTAATGCACCCTTCCCATAGCATAAACATTTTCTCTGTGTACCTTTAAGATACCTGAAAACACACTTGACAGCCTCCCAATGTGCTTTCCCGGGATTAGACATATAGCGACTAACAACTCCCACTGCATAAGCAATATCTGGACGAGTAGCTACCATAGCATACATTAGAGAACCACATGCTGATGCATAAGGAATTCCCTTCATAGCATTGATTTCCATCTCATCCTTTGGACAATCAGCCTTGCTGAGTTTAAGATATGATGGCAAAGGAACTCCAAGAGACTTTGCTTCTGCCATATTAAATCTGTTAAGCACTTTTTCAATGTACTTTTCTTGTGACAAAAACAACAATTTGTCTTTTCTGTTTCTATTGATTCTCATGCCCAAAATATGCTCTGCATTTCCCAAATCTTTCATAGAGAAGACCAATTTCAGTTGATCTTTTAGAGCATCAAGACTAGTCTTTCTTTTCCCAGCTAGCAACATATCATCCACATATAGAACAAGTATGATAGGATTGTCATCGATATCCTTTTTCGTGTATAAACAATGATCTGCATAGCTACGATCAAAGCCTTGAGAAAGCATAAAAGTATCAAACTTCTTATACCACTGTCGTGGTGCTTGTTTTAGGCCATACAAGCTACGTTTTAGTTTGCATACCAAATGCTCCTTGTTAGAGACTACAAAACCCTCAGGTTGTTTCATGTAGATATCTTCATCAATATCACCATGCAAAAAAGCGGTCTTTACATCCATTTGGTACAACTCCAAATTAAGCATTGCAGTGAGAGCAAATAGCACACGAAGTGTGGTCATCTTCACAACAGGAGAGAAGACCTCTTGGAAGTCAATACCTTCCTTCTGTGCATAACCCTTGGCAACTAATCTCTTCATGCAAAAAAGCGGTCTTTACATCCATTTGGTACAACTCCAAATTAAGCATTGCAGTGAGAGCAAATAGCACATGAAGTGTGGTCATCTTCACAACAGGAGAGAAGACCTCTTGGAAGTCAATACCTTCCTTCTGTGCATAACCCTTGGCAACTAATCTTGCCTTGTATTTTGGTTTCCCTTCAATTTCCTTTACCTTATAAACCCACTTATTTGGAAGAGCTTTCCTTCCTTGAGGTAAGGACACAAGATCCCATGTATCATTTGCATATAAAGATTTTATTTCTTCTTGCATTGCAAGCTCCCACTTACTACTAAGTTCACATGACATTGCCTCCTTATAAGTAAGAGGTTCACCCTCATCTGACAGCATGACATAATGCAAAGAGGGGTCATATCTATATACCTGCCTCCTTGAACGATTAGACCTACGTACCCAATGATCAGTATTTTTTGGGATTGGTTCTAAATCTGGAGGAAAATCATTTTCAGCACTTTCTGGCTGTTGCGAACCATGTCCAGCATGTTGTTCGACATTTATATTTTGTTCTTCAGTACCTTCATCTCGTTGACCAATATCTTCATGAGCATCTCTTTGCTGTCCAACTTCTTCTGGCTCAAAGATAACCGGTTGACCATCATATTCAACCTTTGGTATAGCATCATGAGGTTTATTTTCAGATTTTGTGGATGGCTGTAATTGCTGAAATGTAACGCTCTTAGAGTTCCCAACAGAGGAACAAGCATTTTTCAGCAATTTTTCTTCATTAAAAACAACATCCCGGCTGCGTACAATTTTTCTGGACTGAGGTAACCAAATCCTATAGCCCATTTCACCTTCATCACCATAGCCCATAAAAATGCCCATGGTGGACTTAGCATCGAGCTTATTTCTCAGCTCACTTCTAATGTGTACAAACGCATCACAACCGAAAATTCGTAAATGGTCATATGAAGCTGGTTTGCCAGACCAAACCTCCTCAGGGATTCCATTTAAGGACTTGTTGGGAGAACGATTACATATATGAACCGCGGTTTTTAATGCTTCTCCCCAAAATTCATGAGGGAGATTAGCTGTGGACAGCATGCATCGTACTCGCTCACACAAGGTCCTATTATACCTTTCTGCCACCCCATTTGATGAAGGGTTATATGGAGCAGTAAGCTCTCTTTTAATACCATGTAAGTCACAATAAGACTTAAATTCTGCAGATGTAAACTCACCCCCATTATCTGTTCTGAGACATTTCAGTTTTGTCCCTTTTTGAGTAGTCACAAATGCATGAAAAGATTTAAATGCATCAAATGCATCACCTTTTCTTTTCATCAAGTACACCCAAATCTTCCTAGAATAATCATCGATAAAGGAAATAAAATATGCAGCACCGCCCAAGGATTTTATAGGCATGCTACATACATCAGAATGCACCAAATCTAGCACATTTGGTTTACGAGAGATACCAGAATAATAAGAATTTCTCACTTGTTTGCCAAATAGACAATCATTACAAGAAACCAGCTTTGATCCTTTAACATCAAATCTTTTTAAAGCAGAAAGGACTTCAAGTCCTTTTTGGCTCATATGTCCTAATCTCTTATGCCAAAGCTCTAAACGAGAGTCGAATTCAGCAATAGCAAGAAACTTTCCAGGTAAAGCTTTGCATTGCAAACAGTACAAAGTGCCCTTTTTGCAACCTTTCACAATAACCATAGATCCTTTCTTTAGTTTCCATAATCCACCACCGAATAATGTGGTGTAACCATGCAAATCCATCTGTCCTACAGATAGCAAACTTTTCTTTATGCCAGGTACATACCTAACATCTTTGAGCACAAGCTCTTGACCATTATCCAAAGACAAGTGTATGGTTCCAATACCATCAATATTGCAAGCACTATTGTTACCAAGATAAACTTTTCCATAACTGCCTGCATCAAATGTGGTAAAGCACTCCAAACATGGAGTAACATGAAAAGAAGCCCCAGAGTCTACTATCCATGTCTGTGTCAATCCATCATCAATTGACAATAAAGCATCAATAACATCTGTTTTGGTGATTTGCATGTCTTGAACATGAGCTATAAAGGCATCACCTGTAATACAAAGTACATCACCATCTTCACCAGATAGGTCTTCAATGATAACATTTGAAGCCATATTAGCTTTCTCTGTTGTATTAAACTTATCCTCTTTGTTTTTCTTCTCTCCAACATTCTTCTTCCTTTCTAGTTCCATCTTCCAATATCTACAATCAGGTTTCTTATGACCTTTACGGCCACAATGATAGCAAGTGATATCTTGTTGTTTTCCTTTCCCTCTACTCTTACTTCTATTTCTTTGTCCTACATTTGGGTTCCTCTTATCATATCTCCCCCTAATATTGTATGCTGAACCACTACCTTCTCCGCTAGATTGTCTTCTAATCTCTTCACTGAGAATAGAGCCCCGCACACCATCGAAGGTCAAGGTGGGGCTATTAGATAGTGAAACAACTAATGTTTCCCACGAATCCGGTAAAGTCATAAGTAGGAAGATAGCTTTGAGCTTGTCATCAAAAGCTGGTAATCCTGAATCTTGTAGTTGGGAGAGAGTACCTGTGAATAAAGATAGATGCTCTGTTGCACCTTTCGACTCATCAAGCCTCATACTGACAAGTTTTCTCATCAAATGCACCTGATTCACAGGAGTAGTATTCTCGTAAGTTTTCTTAAGTTTCTCCCAAACTTGATGGGCAATAGTCAAGCCCTTTACATCTACAAGAATTTCATCAGAAACAACCATTTTAATATATGTAATGGCTTTCTTATTCAGAGTGTTCCAAGCATCATTTTCCATGCTCTCTGGTTTCTTTTCTACAAGAGCATCTTCACAATCTCTTAGAAAGAGGATGCCCAGCATACGCTCTTTCCACAATTTGAAACCTTTTCCATCAAATCTCTTGATTTCAAAGAGGTTTTTCACTTCAACTGAAGTGGAGGCCATTGCTCCCAAGATTTATGACAGATGCCTTCAGAAATTGAGCAGAATACCAATAGGAAAGGGTCTGACAGATTTTATTTTATTTTTATTTTTATTTTTTAAATCTGTGTTTTTTGCTGATTCTGAATCTAAAGAAAAACAGCAAAGTAGAGGAAAGAGATTTGGCTCTGATACCAGTTAAAGGTAAAGAGGGATGTTTGACGGATCAGCTATTGAGAGATGACGTTCAGCAAACAGGACTGTAGTAGAGATGAGAGTAGAGACACACAGATCTTTGGTGTACCCAACCGTCTTGATTGGTACACAAGAAAAAAGAAGGTTATTATATTAGTTAACCTTACATAGAAAGTGGTGTGTTCACATTATAAAAGGAGGTGTCCTGTCCAAGTGAACAATGTGTTCACATATACGAATAATTACCTAATTTGTGAACTACGGGCCTTTACACCTAACAAACCTAAGTGTGTCTTGGTATTGCTTTGCGTTCAGCTTGATGGGAATTTTGCCCAGCACAGTACAATGACTTGACTGTCTCTGATCCCAGCACCAATGTACAATATTGCTGTGCCTCCATCACACCTGTCAGTAATCATGTATTCACCAGTATAGAATTCTGGTGGGAACCACGGATCTCTATTTCCAGTGCCTAATCATAATACAAGTTTGTAGTAAACTGCCTATTTAGAATTAACAATCCCGCTGACTGCACATATCAGTGAAGAGATAAGGGCATCAATTAATCTCATGACCGTCATGTAATTTAGCTGTGATTCCCCATGAACATCACGTGAATCTGTGTTTTCATATTGAATTGGTTTTATACATCCACCTTTATTCCTTATTCAGTCATTTCAAAATTCAACCAGTGCCTCCATGTAAGCTTTCATTTAATCTTTCCTTTTGTATGTGTGAATATTTTGTGTTATATATTTGATTATTGCATTATTTTCCATCTGATGTCCATTTGCCTTTTGTTTAGGGGGGAAC